>NC_138219.1:4994224-5176724 GCF_964194415.1 Vipera berus
GCCATGGTTATTAAGCAAATCACCACTTTTTATGTGGCCATAAAGCGAATCCTCCTCCTCCCGTTGACTTTGCTTATCAGAGGTCAGCTGTGAATGTTAAAAATGGTGACCGTATGGCCCTGGAATGTTGTAACCATCATAAATACATACATAAATTTTGATAATGTGACTAGAGGGCCCCTGTGAGGATAGTCCAAAGTCACTTTTATCAGTGCCATCTTAACGTTGAGCAGGCGCTAAACGAATGGTTGTAAGTCAAGGAATACCTCCATGAAGCGAAACGTGGCAAAGTATTCCTGGTTGAATTTCTCCAAGACTTATCCAGCTTGTTTCCGCCTTGTATTAAAATAAATTTTAACGGTGCATCCTGACTGCTCTTTAGAAGGCCAGATCCTGAAGCTAAAACTCAAATCCTTTGGCCACCTAATGAGAAGGAAGGACTCACTGGAGAAGAGCCTAATGCTGGGAAAGATTGAGGGCACTAGAAGAAGGGGACGACAGAGAAGGAGGTGGCTGGATGGAGTCACTGAAGCAGTAGGCGTGAGCCTAAATGGACTCCAGAAGATGGTAGAGGACAGGAAGGCCTGGAGGAACGTTGTCCATAGGGTCGCGATGGGTCGGACACGACTTCGCAACTAACAACAACAAAACGGTGCATCCATTGCATCCCTGTTAAAAAGAAATCAAAACACGGAATGACAATAAATTTAGGGACTATGATAATTTCCTATTTGAAGCAACATTTTTGTGAAACAGAAAATAGTGTCGCTAGGATTGCAAGGAGCTATTGCAATTCACATTTTACTTCCCAAAGTTTTGCCAAAGTTTTTCTCAAGCATTCTTCATTTCCTGTTGTTTATCCAACACTTATTCTACAGGGTTCGCTTCCCTTGTTCGCTGCTTTCCATTTTTCCAACATGATTAAGAGCACCTTATAATTCAATGGTTTTCAGGAAGCAAACCAACCAAATAACACACACACTCCAGTAATAATTCTGTAAGAATCAGGAGCTGGATGGAAACAGACTAAATTTAAAAACAGCTAAGCAATAACAAAAAACGTTTTTTTACATCTTTTAGAAGGAAGGCATATTTGGGGAATTAGTTAGAAATCTGCTAGTTGGCTAGCATACCAGACAAAATGGAATCACCATGATAAAAGGGGAAAAAACGGTTAAAGAAATCCAAAATTGTAGAGTTGATCTAAGATTGGAACATTAAAAAATGCCCACAGGAAAACACCAGCAAAATGGATGCCTTCATTTATTGTTCAATTTTTAGCATCACCAGTCCACTAGGCCTCCTATTTCAAGGATAGCTTCAGTTTTGAGGTTCAAATGGAAGACATAAGGAACACTGTTTCTCAAGCCAGAACATGATGTTTACAATTTTTGTCTGCTATTTTACCAAGCCCTTTTTCTTTCATTTCAGATTTTAGAATTTCTGATCGTTCAACTTCAGGGTAAAAAGGGGGAACAGTTGGAAAGATCTTCCATGGTTGAAGGAACAATTGTGATTTCCTTGGACATTCAAGATTTCCCCCAGCGTGTGAACCAGTCCCGCTGTGCTGCCATTAGTGAGTATAATCAGATTTATATTTCTTTCAGAACAGATATTTTTTAGGAAACTAAAAACTAGGTAAGCCAACCGAGAATGAACCCCCTGCCTCCAGGTGGCATTTTACATCTACAAGTAGTCCTCAACTTACAATCGTTCGTTTAGTGACTGTTTGAAATTACAACAGCACTCAAAGTGTTTTGCGGCGTTTTTCACAGTGAACAACTGCTGCAGCAGCATCCCCATGGTCATGTGATCAAAATCCAGGCACTTGGCAACCAGCCTGTATCTATGATAGTTCATAGTCCCTAGTTCACATGATCACCATTTGTAACCATCCCAGCCAGTTTCCAATGAACAAAATCAATTGTGGGGTGGGGGGGACTAGATTTACTTAATAACAGTGAGATTTATTTAACAACTGTAATGATTCGCTTAACAACTTTGGCAAAAAAGGTTCTAAAATAAGGCAAAACTCACTTAACAACTGCCTTGCTTAGCAATGGAAATTTTGGGCTCAATTGTGGTCATAAGTTGAGGTCTACCTGTATTCATATAACATGCAATTCCCCAATAAATAAGCTTAAGGTCTAAGTTTATGTTCCTACAATGTGCTGAGCACAAATAATACAGCTCAAATTTAGCCTCGCCACAGATTTAAACAAAATTAGTAACAGTGGTTCTTTGATTTGTTCCATGCAGTTGCTGCAAACGGTGATTTATGTCACAAAATCCTCAATGACCTAACATTCAAAGGTAAATATTTTAACATTATTTGAGATTTAAGAAGTGCTTTTGGTGGGTCAGAGCTGATCCAGCCCAACATTCAGTTCTCACAGCACTTAGCCACTAATACATTTTGACCAGTTTTTCCCAAAACAAATCTTATTATGGATTTAATAGATATATGGAATTTTGTTGACTCATCCTGAGGAGATTCTACTGCATTTGAGTTGTTTCCTCATAATGAAGTTGCCCTCAAGAATCAGAATAAGAAATTGATAATCTTTTAAAGCAAGATTGAGATCTCATTAATTTCTGTGTTTTTTTACTTACATACTTTTTTTGAAAGGAGCTGTGTAATAATATAATACAATACAAGCTGTGTAGCTGGCTGACAGGCCGTACTCAGTGTGTGGTCCTCAATGGAACCGCATCTACATGGAAGGAAGTGTGTAGTGGGGTGCCCCAGGGCTCTGTTCTGGGCCCAGTGCTCTTCAACATCTTCATCAACAATTTGGATGAGGGGATAGATGGGGAACTCATCAAATTTGCAGACGACACCAAGCTGGCAGGAATAGCCAATACTCCAGAAGATAGGCTTAAGATACAGAAGGATCTGGACAGACTCGAACACTGGGCACTATCTAACAAAATGAAATTCAATGGTGAAAAAAGTAAGGTTCTACATTTAGGCAGGAATAATCAAATGCACAGGTATAGCATAGGTGGTACCTTGCTCAATAGTAGTTAATGGTCGTTAAGTCAATCCAGCTGCTCCCCGTTGGCCTTGTTTGTCAGAAGCCTGCTGGGAAATAAATACATGCCAGTTGCCAAGCGTCCAAATTTTCATCACACGATCATGATGACACTGTGATGGTCTTAAGTGCAAGGACCACTTTTTTTGGTGCCACTGTAACTTCAGACATTCACTAAACAAACCACTGTAAGTCGAGGACTACCTGTATATTAAAAGGCTGATACGATCTCTTGGCTGCAGCTTGCTTTCTTGCATCAACTGATGGAAAGGAATCTTAAATATTCAGGCCTGTTCTTTGGAGAGCAGGAATTCTCTATTTGTCTTGCAGTGCTTGTCTCATGACCCTCAATTTTTCCTTCCACAGAAATACAAGACTTATTGCCTTTCTGCCAGAGTGGTGTCTTGCACGGAAGAGGGTGTCCTCATGAATCTCTGCACACCATGCCTTTTCAGCTTTCCTTTCAGGTTAGTCTATATATCACGATGAGCATTCTTACAATCCCAGGACTGGAAGGGACCTTGGAGGTCTTCTAGTCGAACCCCTTTCTCAAGGCAGGAGCCTTATACCATCCCAAGTCAAATGCTTGTCCATTCTCTTCTTGAAAACCTCCAGCGATGGAGCACCCACAACTTCAGGAAACAAGTTGTCCCACCAGTTAATTTTTCTCACTGTCAGAAAAAATTTCTCCTTGCTTCTAGGTTGGATCTCTCTTTAACAAGCTTCCATCCATTACTTCTTGTCCTGTTTTCCACTGCTCTAGAGAATAAGTCACTGGAGAAGAGCCTCATGCTGGGAAAGATTGAGGGCAAGAGAAGAAGGGGACGACAGAGAACGAGGTGGCTGGATGGAGTCCCTGAAGCAGGAGGCATGAGCTTAAATGGACTCCAGAAGATGGTAGAGGACAGGAAGGCCTGGAGGAACATTGTCTGTGGGGTCGCGAGGGGTCAGACATGACTTCACATCTAACAACAACAGGGTGGAATCGAGGCCTTTTGGTGCTGGAGAAGACTCCTGCGAGTCCCTTGGAATGCAAGGCAATCAAACCGGTCAGTCCTAGAGGAGATCAACCCTGACTGGTCTTTAGAAGGCCAGATCCTGAAGCTGAAACTCAAATCCTTTGGCCACCTAAGGAGAAGAAAGGACTCACTGGAGAAGAGCCTCATGCTGGGAAAGATTGAGGGCAAGAGAAGAAGGGGATGACAGAGAAGGAGGTGGCTGGATGGAGTCCCTGAAGCAGGAGGCATGAGCTTAAATGGACTCCAGAAGATGGTAGAGGACAGGAAGGCCTGGAGGAACATGGTCCATGGGGTCGCGATGGGTCGGACACGACTTCGCAACTAACAACAACGAGAATAAGTCAACCCCCTCTTCTTTGCAACAGCCCCTCAAGTGCTGGAAGACAGCTATCTTGTCCCTCCTAGTCCTTCTCTTCGATAGGATAAGCATACCTAGCTTCCTCAAAACCACTAAAGGGACCAATGGACATGTGTTCTTGCCCAATAAGATACTTTCCCCACGGAATATACCCTACTATAGGCTAAAACCTGTGAAAAACTATTGCAAGAATTGGGTCTGTCTAATGGAATGAAAAGATGTAACTAGGGGCAACGTGAAAGCAGTCTTTAGGGGCTACCACAAAGAAGAGGGGAATCAACCTATTCTCCAGAGTATCAGAAGGCAGGACAAGAGGGAATGGGTAGAAACCAATCGGGGAGAGAACTAACCTAGAAATAGGGAGAAATTTCCTGACTGAACAGTTCATCAGTGGCCAATGTCAGTGCCAAGAAGGTGGCTTCATTTTGGCAGTGTAAAGTTTGATCTAGATGGAGGAGGAGGAGAAGGAAGAAGAAGAAGAAGAAGAAGAAGAAGAAGAAGAAGAAGAAGAAGAAGAAGAAAAAGAAGAAGAGGAGGAGGAGGAGGAGGAGAAGAAGAAGAAGAAGAAGAAGAAGAAGAAGAAGAAGAAGAAGAAGAAGAAGAAGAAGAAGAAGAGGAGGAGAAGAAGAAGAAGAAGAAGAAGAAGAAGAAGAAGAAGAAGAAGAAGAGGAGGAGGAGGAGGAGGAGGAGGAGAAGAAGAAGAAAAAGAAGGAGGAGGAGGAGGAGAAGAAGAAGAAGAAGAAGAAGAAGGAAGAAGAAGAAGAAGAAGAAGAAGAAGAAGAAGAAGAGGAGGAGGAGGAGAAGAAGAAGAAGAGGAGGAGGAGGAGGAGAAGAAGAAGAAGAAAGAAGAAGAAGAAGAGGAGGAGGAGGAGAAGAAGAAGAAGAAGAAGAAGAAGAAAGAAGAAGAAGAAGAAGAGGAGGAGGAGCTGGAGGAGGAGGAGAATCAGTGGAACAGCTTGTCTTCAGAAGTTGTGGTTGCTCCATCATCACAGGTTTTTAAGACATTTATTTTTTCAGAATGGTACAAGGTCTGCCTAAGCAGGAGGTTGGACTAGAAAACATCTAAGGTCCCTCCCAACTCTTGTTATTCTGTTATTCTTTAATAATTTGTTTCTTCTTTCCGTCACACGCTTCCTCCTCAAAAAAAGTCTCTGATGCCACATTGCTGGAATTGTTTGTTGAGCAATAAAGCTGCTCTGCAGAAGACTGAAGATCGATATCGATGCTAAACCTTTGAATTTGTCCGAATATATGAACCCTGGTAGATGCACATAGTAGCTACAGAGCCGGTAAAGAAAGGGGGGTGGTGGTTCCTAGCTTGCTCTGATCCTGATAATTCTCAGCCCTCTTTCCCCATCCCTGTTGTGTGCCTCTGCGTTACACACAAAGATGCATGATAATGCCACGTTGGGCTTGTTCCAGAAAATAATACGGTGAACTTCTGTTCTCTTTGCCTGGACGGTCTGTTCTCAGCATCCTTCAAACATCTGAGGAAGCGTTCTAGAATCAAAATCTTCGTAGCTTCACAGGCACAGGAGAAAAACAACAACTGCAGCTGTTCTTTCTGGCTTTTCTTGGCCCAATTTCATTTCAGAAGGAACGGTTGAGTAGAACAGTTGGGTGGGGTCTGTTCCAAAAATGGTTGCTGACATCCTTTTCACCACCGATGAAATCTGGGTTGTGAACAGGGGAAAGATTGCAATATATATATATATATATCAATCGATCAATCAAAATCTACAATCCATTTGACTTGGTTAATGCTGCAACAAGGTAAAGCTTAACCGATATCCGTATTTAGCATCTCAGATTTGTTTGTTTGAAACAAGAGTGTGCTCAATCAGAATAGAGCTGGAAGGGACCTTGGAGGTCTTCTAGTCCAGCCCCCTGCTCAAGCAGGAGACCCTTTCCTCCTCCTTTTCCTCCTCCTCAGAAGAACAAGAGTTGGAAGGGACCTTGGAGGTCTTCTAGTCCAACCCCCTGCTCAAGCAGGAGACCCTATGCCATTTCAGACAGGTGAATGTCCAGTCTCTTCTTAAAAACCTCCAGTAATGAAGCACCTACAGCTCCTGAAGGCAAGCTTGGTTAATTGTTCTCCTTGTCAGGAAATTTCTCCTTAATTCCAGGTTGCTTCTCTCCTTGATTAACTTCCATCCATTGCTTCTTGTCCTGCCTTCTGGTGCTGTGGAAAATAAGCTGGCTGCCCCCGTCTTCTTTGTGGCAGCCCCTCAAACACTGGCAGACTGCTATCATATCCCCCTTTTCTCTAACCCAAATCCTGCAACCGTTCTTCATATGTTTCAGTCCCCAGGCCTTTAATCACCCTACTTGCTCTTCTCTGCACTTTTTCCAAAAAATCTCAACATCTTTTTTGTCACCGCGTTGCAAAATATACGTATCTTCCTTTATTTTTATTTTTTTATTTATTTTAATTCCATTTATATCCCGCCCTTCTCCAAAGACTCAGGGCGGCTTACAAGCTTAGCAGTAGCCTTCATTCTATGTATATGCCTGCTTATTAGGGCTTTCACACACACCCCCAAGCGGCATTATTACAAAGTCAGCTTAATTGCCCCCAACAATCTGGGTCCTCATTTTACCTACCTCGGAAGGATGGAAGGCTGAGTCAACCTTGAGCCTGGTGGGACTCGAACCTGCACTAATTGCAGGCAGCTGGTGTTACTTAAGGAGGCATTAGCCCACTGCTCCACCTTTACCTTTGGTGCTCATGTTAAAGCTTTGGATCTGGTGGCAGTGCTGAGGGATGGGTAAGAAATCAATGGAAAAGTTTTAATGACTGGAGGGATGCAATAAAACTTCAGTTAAAGGTTTTGAAAAGGACACATTAACTTTCTCTCTCTCTCTCTCTTTGGACTTTTCAGCTGTATGAGAAATCTGAGGTCCTCCAGGAAGACAGCATCACTTTGAAACAGTTCATCCAGAGGACCAGCCTCGTGCACACAACAGTAAGCGATTCCCCTGCACTGTGATTTGCTAAATATTATGTCCAAGGCTTCCTCAGGACTAAATGACTACTTTCCAACTTAAAATCTGCAAAGAGTTTTAAGAAGCTGCATAGGAAGAGACAATTCTCTATCTTTATCTCTGAAGCAACTTGGTTACCCAGATCCAGCCTCAACCTGTCTCTGCTAGTTTTAAATAATTGTATTTAGCAAAGAGGGCAAATCTTACCAAACTCTGATGGTCGTGATGGATGACTACATCTGTGGGATTTGATGCAACATATGCTGGTTAGCTTCACATCCCATTAAATGACAATTTTGCCAATACTTTTCAGAGTGTAACATGGATCTGGGAGTGCATTCTGGGATACACAGTTGCTTTTCCTGGGTGAGAATGTGTGTAAAGTTCAAACCCTGCTGTGCCCTGGTGTGCCTGGGAAAATTTTCTTGCCTGAAATCCTCAATAATAATAAGTAATTTAAATGTATCTTAAACAATAAAACAGTCACTGTGGAATACAGGTAGTCCTTGAACTTATAACCATACGTTTGGCAACTGTTTGAAGTTACAAAGGCACTGAAAAAAATTATTTGGGGCCAGTCCTCACACTTAGGACCATCGCAGCATTCCCCATGGTCACATGATGAAAATTTGGAATGTATTTATGAGGATTGCAATATCTTGGAGTCATCTGATTGTCACTTGTGACCTTCCCAGGAGGCTTCTGAAAATCAAAAATCAATGAGGGAAGTTGAATCCATTTAAGGACCACATGCTTTACTTAACAACTGCGGTGGTTTGCTTAAGAACCCAGGTAATTTCGGGTCCCTTGCTTAGCAACAGAAATTCTGGTCTTAAATGTAAACTGAGGACTACCTATGTACAAAGTGTACCAATATGAAGACTGATTCTCTATTAAGATCACTTCCTACATTTCTTATTTTGTGAGTTGTTGATTTTCTGATACTCTGCTTTTATAGATCAAGTTTCATTACTGTGTAAACTTTAACGGCAACATCTCCGCTGAGACATATAGGTAAGGAAACATCTACAAAGGTATACTGGCAGCCGTAGACTAATATAATTAAACCACATAAATAAATATATATTGTTCAAAGACTTGATATGAAAAGACAATCATTAAACTGTGCTTAAAACAAGAGTGACAGAAGGAATTTAATTCCAGGTTTGGGGAAAGAAAAATGAAACGTATCTCTCCTCTGTAACTTTGGCAGTCACTTCAAACATTTTCTCTTCATGGTAACCTTATTATTCAATACAATATCATCATTATTTGATTTAAGAAGTGGGACTTATAGTAAAATAAAACCTATGTCTTTTTTTTAAAAGTACCTTTGCAAAAAATGTTCTGTCTGGAACTCTAGTACGCCAGATTCTGACTGGAGTTATGAGACTAAACAGAACAATTGATTCATATCTATCTATCCATTTTCCTTTCCAGCTACAGTATACTTCAACATTCTGTGGTTCTGGAACATCCTTAATCTTGAGTTTTGGGGGGAAAAGTGGGGATGAGTACATCCCTTTATTTCTTCCAAGTTTTTTCTCTTGGCGTCAGCTTTGGGGCAAAAATGGTCATAAAATTGGGTGCTACACCTTGAACAACCGTCTTGCTTAATGATGGAAATTCTGGTCTCGATTGTGGTCAGAATTGACTTTGCTGGTCTGAAGCTGGCTGAGAAGGTTGAGAGAGATATGAGAGATATGATAGTTATAGGTAGATAGATGATAGAGAGAGAGAGAGAAAGAGAGATAAATAGAGAGAGAGATAGGTAGATGATAGTTATAGGTGGATAGATAGATAGATAGATAGATAGATAGATAGATAGATAGATAGATAGATAGATAGATAGATAGATAGATAGATAAAGATAGGTAGATGATATAGGTGGATAGATTAGATAGATAGATAGATAGATAGATAGATAGATAGATAGATAGATAGATAGATAGATAGATAGATAGATAGATAAAGATAGGTAGATGATATAGGTGGATAGATTAGATAGATAGAGAGAGAGAGAGAGAGAAATAGCTAGAGAGAGAGAGATAGGTAGATGATAGTTATAGGTGGATAGATAGATAGATAGATAGATAGATAGATAGATAGATAGATAGATAGATAGATAGATAGATAGATAGATGATAGATAGATAGATGATAGTTATAGATATTAGTTATAGGCGGATAGATTATACATAGACAGACAGATAGAAATCATGTGAGGACCAGTCATAATTCACTTTTTCCAGTGTCTTCTTAATGTTGATTAGTTGCTCAACAAATGGTTGTAGATAGAGGACTGCCATATAACCTGTTCCCCTTAAAGGTAAATTTCTTCCCAAGGCTAACTAAGACTTTTGCTCTCACTTTCAGTTCCAGGAGTAAAATATTTTTTCCCTTTTCCAGTTTCCAAATTGTAACGAATGAGTTGTTAAACACTGACAGTCTTGCCCGGCATTACTCAGTTTTGCACTTTTAAAGGCCTGCCACCTATTCAGAAGATCTCTGTCTAGTGGGTGAACCGATGGTAACCTTGCATTTCTTCTGGGAAACTGACAGAGATTTCAGTCATTAAACATCTGCTAGCATTAGCAGAGCTACTTAATGCATAATTAAAAAGAAGAAACAGGAAGTGCCTCACCTAAAAGAGAATATCTGGCAGGGAACCATCTGTTCTTTCAAGATTTGTGGTGGGCACTTACCTCCAAGATAAATTATTTGAAATAGCCCGGTTGGCACCATCCAAGGCCAGTGCAGTGGCCATTTGACATCTGTGGATCAAAATGCACATGGGTTTAAGTGCAACAAGTTTGTCCTTGGATTTTACAGATACAAGTCATTCTCGACTTACAACATTTGTTTAGTGACCATTCCAAGATACAATGGCATTGGAAAAAAGTGACTTATAAGCGTTTCTCACGCTGAGGACCGCTGTAGCATCCCCACGGTCTCATGTTCAAAATTGTGATTGTAAGTCAAGGATTATCTTTAAGTCACCACACTTCTCTAAAACAACATAGAGTTTATGCTTTGGGCGTTTTTTCAAATCGTTCCTTTTGCTTTGGGCCGCACATTGAACGAATCCATGGTTTGTTCGACCCCAGTTTGTTACACAGGACACCGTTGGGCAGATTTACCCAAGCATTAAGTCGGCATTGCACAAACCTGCACTGTGTCTTGTGATATGTAAAGCTTCGATGGCAGTGAATTCAAGGGAACAACACGAAGGCTCTTCCTTGTGCTTTAATTGGCATTCTCATTTATAATTATGATTAAATGCAGTGACTTTTCAACATAATCCTTCTGTGCTTCAGCCCAGAAGGGAAAGTCAGCACATGTTTGCCAGATGGAACCACGTTACTTACTGACGGGAGACATTTTATGAGGTAAGCGGTTTGGGGGGAAAAAAAATCCTCCTCCAGATGCTGATTGATGGAGTCTTCTAAATACAAGGTCATCCTTAAAACCAGATTGTGGAAATGGTGCCCAGGATTTGTTCCTGGATCTGACTAGCTGGGGTGGTGGGGGTGGGTGGATTTATTTATTTATTGTCAAGATGTAGACGATCTAGTTTGAGAATGTCTAATTAGCTTGAAATTTGTTAGTCCTTCATAACGATAAGTTGGGTTTATGCATCCTGTGAAGCCCTAAACCAGCCAGATTAATTAGTTTGCCATTGGTTGGAGGCCAAATTCCTAGTTACTGTGTAGAGAAATAAACTGCAATATCTTGTCCCTGTGACAATCGGCACTTTTTCCAGAGACTCAGTAGCTAGCTACCTCCAACCTCATCTACAAGTAGACCTTGACTTACAACCCTTCACTTAGTGACTGTTTGAAGTTACCACGGCACTGGGGGGAAAAAAGTGTCGTGACCGTTTTTCACACTTCATGACCATTGCAGCATCCCCACGGTCACGCGATCAAAACTCAGACGCTTGGCAACTGACTCGTACTCATGACGGTTGCAGTGTCTCCTGGGGTCAGATGGGCGAACCTCTGACAAGAGAAGTCAATGGGGGAAGCCAGATTCGCTTAACAAGCGTGTTAACTAACTTAAAAACGTCAGCGATGCAGGGAACAAAATGGGGTAAAACTCACTTAACAACTGTCTCGCTTTTTTGGGACGAATTGTGGCCGTAAGCCGAGCAATGCCTGTAGCTGCAGAAATAGGGGCTGCCATGACTTGAAAGTTTCCTAAACTGCAGCGCCCCCTGGTGGATGTGGAAGCAAAAGGTTGGTGGCCTGGTTTCTGTAACAAGCAATGAGGAGAGACACGGCGTTCGTCATCACACACGTCCTCTTACTTGCACCGCAGATTCCCATGACCTTGTTTAAATTCCATAATCCACACCAAAAGCCTGATCACCATTATTTCTAGACATATAATCTATACTGAACACGCCGTTTATTTCTCTGTTTAATATGCCACACATATTTGAGACCGGATAGCGATTTGTCAAAAATGATCCCCTGCTTGAACTGGTCTTAGACTAGAACAGGGGTCCCCAACCCCCGGTCCGTGGACCAGGACCGGGCCGCAACATGGCAGCAACCGGGCTGCACAAACAAGCAAAGCCACATCCGCGAGATGCAGGCAGCACACAAAACCACACACCCTCCGGTACGCGAAAAAAACCCCTCTGTCCACGGAACCGGTCCCTGGTGCCCAAAAAAGGTCGGGGACCTCTGAACTAGAAGACCTTCAAAGTCCTTTCCAACTCCGTCATTCTACGTTCCATTTCTGTTGAAGCGTATCTCTGGGAAATAACACATCGCAAGACCGATCTAGCATAATTTTGGAATTTGTGTACATTTGTTTTACAGAATACAGAATAACAGAGTCGGAAGGGACTTTGAAGACCCAGAGACCCTCCTTCTGCCAGAGACCCTCAGATCTGTCCCACTCCTGCCCAGGCCCCCATAGGCACCCTTGATGCGAACGATGTAGAGCTGGCCACGCCCACCCAGTAGGCCATACACACTCTAGCCACGCCCACTCAGTAGGCCACGCCCACCCAGGCCATGCCCACCCAGGCCACACCCACCCGGCCCCCTGAGGGCAACCGCAATGCTGATGCGGCCCTCAATGAAATTGAGTTTGACACCCCTGCCCTATACAATTTTTTTTGTGCTGTGGAGCCTGGATAGTTGTATTTTTATACCTCACATGTCTAGTCTGTTAATTAAGAACTTGCAAGCCATATGGGTACAAAGACTGGCTATAAATTGAAATAAGAGAGAGGAGCCCTGCCTTTGGCATAGATAAACAAAGGAGCTTGAACTTTGCCTGCACAAACTTTTTTCTTAACGTTTTGATACTTGGCGAAGGGCGTTGTCCTTTGGAATCTATGGAATTGAGACTTATACCTCACTTGGGGGGAAAAGCATTCTATGTTGGCTTTTCATTTGCTGTTTTTTTTAAAAAAAAAAAGTTTGATACTTGCACAATTTTATCCTTGAAAATTATGTTTTCATGATGTTGTAAACCATGCTGCGCATTTTAACAGAAAGATGAGATGTAATTAGTATGTAATAAGTGTAATTTTAAAATACTGATATTTCTAGGTATAGGTTCTCCTGCTTGAGCAGGGGGCTGGACTAGAAGACCTCCAAGGTCCCTTCCAGCTCTGTTCTATTCTAGATTCTATGCCACCACACTGCAGAATAGTTCTGAGCCATTTAATGCATTGACATAAAACAAATGACTGTCTTTCCTTGCTATGCAATGCTTTCTTGTTCTTCCAATTCTCCGTTACAATCTTTCATCCCTTATGAATTCCGCTTATTTTATTCCACTAACATACAATAAAGATTTTTTTTTAAAAAAATTGTTCTGGTAAGCTGAATTTGTTCTCCACGTTTATCCGTGAAGGGTTTGCTATTGTTAACAGGTTGATTTTTTTTGTTTTTAATGTAAATTGAAAGTTGACAACTTCGTCTCTCAAATATGATGGGCAACAGGCCTCCAAATTCCAGGCTTCCCAAACACACGTGAAAAGGGTTAGATTGCAAAAGAATGATCTAGTATTTGATTAATCTGCTATTAATTCACTATTTATTTCCTCCTGTTTTCCATCATCAATCAACCCCACTCCTTCCTTCCTTCCTTCCTTCCTTCCTTCCTTCCCCCCCTCTCTCCTCCCTCCCAGATCAGAATGCAAGGCTGTAATCCCATCCTGCGATAACATTCACCTTGTGACTGGTGAACAAGTCGGCCTGTTCATCCCGGATGAATTAGTGGAAAGAGGTTTCACGGGTGCCTTGAGTCTCATACCGGCTGCCTCGCTGTGTCCCTGCCTGAAATCTTTTCCTAACCAGCCTGCAAAGATATTTGCTGCCTCTGTATCCTTTGTTCAGATCAGTGATCAATAAAAGAGAGTCCAAGGATGCTTTAAATTGCAGTTGGCCTGGGTTTGCAAATATTGGAAGACTGCTATGTGGCCTCCCCTCGTTCTTCTTTTCACTATATAGCTTATACTATCTATATATAACTGTAGCTATACGTATAAAACTACGTATAACTATATAGATATATATCAAACAATAGTTATCGTAAGGTTTGCTACCATCTCAAGACTGCATTAACTCAATGAAAGAAAAGCAGCATTGGACTCACCCCAAACTGCTCACCATGTTTTAACACCAAACTCAGCAGCTGGTTTTATTTTCCCTAGCCAACAATGTATATATTTCTTTATGATCCAGCTGGGCTGCCTGTATTGTTTTCGGCCGAGGAGATCTCGTATTCTTTCTTTGAGGATCCTTCACGCTTAGCATCGTGGGGCAAATATGCCTACCAAGCCACACTCAGTTCAGCTGTGTCTTGCGAAACAGGTAACACGTATATTTGTCGACTGCGCTAGTTTTCCGTCATCCAGTCTGAATGTGGGAAAGCTATTCAAGAATGAACCACATCTGCAGTTCTTCAGGGAACGATCTTGGGAGCAGCCAGACCTGAAAATTAAACAGTGATCTGACATGTTTATTTTCAGCCTAATAAAATACTGTCTGATGCTTGCCTCATTTATCCTTACGAGAACTCTGCATATGAGGTGTAAAACGAGAGGGCGCTCACTCGCAGAGCATCACAGCCGAGCTGAGTCCACAAACCATCTGTGGTGGAAATCTGGTTTGTGGTTCAGAAACCTCTTCAGAGGCTAGATCTGCAGACCTAATCTGGAAGCGCTTTTGAATATGTACATACGTACATAGGTATATATACAGGTAGTCCTCGACTTACAGCCACAACTCAGCCCAAAATTCATGTTGTTAAGTGAAACATTTGTTAAGTGAGTTTGCCCCATTTCATGACCCTTCTTGCCACAGTTGTTAAGTGAATTGGTGCAGTTGTTAAGTTGTTGACACGGTTGTTAAGTGAAACTGGCTTCCCCATTGACTTTGCTGGTCAGAAGGTCGCAAAAGGGGATCACATGATCCCCGGGACGCTGCAACCGTCATAAATATGAACCAAGCGTCTGAATTTTGATCACATGACCATGGGGATGCTGCAACAGTCTTAAGTGTAAGATAGATAGATAGATAGATAGACAGACAGACAGACAGACAGACAGACGGATATGAATATAGATATAAATATATAGATATATAGCTAGACAGATACAGATAGAGATATGATAGATGATAGAGAGAAGGGATAGATAGATAGATAGATAGATAGATAGATAGATAGATAGATAGATGATAGATAGATAGATGATAGATAAACAGATAGACGGATATGAATATAGATATAAATATATAGATATATAGCTAGACATACAGATAGATATAGATGATAGAGAGAAGGGATAGATAGATAGATAGATATATAGATATAAATATAGATATAGATAGATTGATAGATACAAATAGACAGATATATAGATATAGATAGATACATAGATAGGTACAGATATAGATATAGATATGGAACCTGCCATAACTAAACTCTTAATTAAACACATAGCTATGCATTTTAACATGATAATAATATACAGATAGTCCTTGATTTATCATTTTGAACAGCTTGAACACTTGAGACCAGAATTTCCGTTGCTAAGCAAGGCTGTTGAATTGCACCCAATTTTATGACATTTCTTGCCACAGTTGTTAAGTGAACCACTGTAACTATTAAGTGAACCATGCAGTCATTACGCGGATCTGGCTTCCCTCATTGAGTTTCCTTGACGGAAACCAGCTGGGAAGGTCACAAATGGCAATCACATGATCCCAGGATCCTGTAAACCTTGTAAATATGTGCCAGTTTCCAAGTGCCCAAATTTTGATCACGGTGACCATAGGGATGCTGCAAGTGGTCATAAATGCGAGGCTTGGTGTAAGTCACCATTTCCAGTGCTGTTGAAACTTCGAACCATCACTAAACAAATGGTTGTAAATCGGGGGCTGCCTGTATTTTCTAATATCCGTATCACCAGTTCCTTAGATATCATCACTGAATCTTTGGTTATCTGCCTGACATAAGATGCAATGCAGTGCATCCATCAATCAATCCATGTATTTTGTCTCTCAGATACAGCAAGACCTGAAATCCAGTTTAACCTTCAAAGCAGCCACCAGCAGGATTCAGATCTCCAGCAACAGAGACTACTCCTCTTCGTTTTCCTTGGCTACGCGGATCCGTTTCAGGACAAGCCAATTTTCAGTTTCTGTATATATAAATATAGATACATACACATACGTCTGAATATGTACACACACACACACACACACACACACACACACACACTTATATTTATATTTATATTATTTATATTTATATTTATATTATTTATATTTATATTTATATTTATATTTATATTTATATTATTTATATTATTTTTATTTATATTATTTTTATTTATATTATTTATATTTATATTTATATTTATATTTATATTTATATTTATATTTATATTATTTATATTTATATTATTTATATTTATATTTATATTTATATTATTTATATTTATATTTATATTATTTATATTTATATTTATATTTATATTATTTATATTTATATTTATATTATTTATATTTATATTTATATTATTTATATTTATATTTATATTTATATTTATATTTATATTTATATTTATATTATTTATATTTATATTATTTATATTTATATTTATATTTATATTTATATTATTTATATTTATATTTATATTATTTATATTTATATTTATATTTATATTATTATTTATATTTATATTTATATTATTTATATTATTTATATTTATATTATTTTTATTTATATTATTTATATTATTTATATTTATATTTATATTATTTATATATATTTATTTATATTTATATTTATATTTATATTTATATTTATATTATTTATATTTATATTTATATTATTTATATTTATATTTATATTTATATTTATATTATTATTTATATTTATATTTATATTATTTATATTATTTATATTATTTATATTTATATTTATATTATTTATATATATTTATATTTATTTATATTTATATTTATATTTATATTATTTATATTTATATTTATATTATTTATATTTATATTGAGACTGGCAACAGAGCTGCTACAGAATAAACTTTTGGCCCCGGGGCTAATCAAGAAAATATGAAAGCCTCAGAAATTGGGATAAGAAAACTCTCAAGTCGGGGAAATCAGAGAGAAACTGAATAACTTCATTTAACCTTCCATCTGTGCTTAGGATCATTATGCCCTCCGCTAAAAATACAAACGCAGCACAGATGTGCTTTTAAAGACATTTATTCTTGAAGCTATTCTTGAAGCCTCTTTAAAAAAAGTCAATTGCCATTATTATTTGGCTTTTCTCCCAGTTAGTTAAATCACAAAGTGAAAGTGTGCACCTTAAGCGTTAGGACATTTGGGGTTTTAACTACAGTGTGTTAAAGTAAACCACAACGTCTGGCTCACAATATGGCTAAGCCATAAAAATCACGGCTTCCAAAAATGCAGGCAGTCCTCGGCTTAACGACCGAGTTTGAGCCCATAACTCCTGTTGCTAATTTAAATTCACGTAATTCACATTTGTTAGTTTTGTCCCATTTTACAGCCTTTCACGCCTCCATCGTGAAGGGAATCACTGCAGTTGTTCAGTTAGTAACACGGCTGTTAAGGGAATCTGGCTTCCCCATTTGACATTGCTTGTCAGGTGGTCGCGAAAGGGGATCACGTGACCCCAGGGCACTGCAACCGTCATAAATATGAACCAAGCATCCAAATTGCCAAGTTGCCAACCATCCAAATTTTGATTCAGTGACCGTGGGCAAGCTGCAATAGTCGTAAGAGTGAAAATCGGGTCACAAGTCAATTTTTTTTCAGTGATGTGCTAACTTCGGCCACTAAATGAGCTGTTGTAAGTCGAGGACTGCCTATACCAGGAATGAGCTCACAAAAACAAATTGCATCCAGCCAGTAACTTACAATTCTCTGGAACTGAAGGGAAATTTTTGTTGCAAGATCCAATCCGGTTCGGTCACCGGGACCAGAGGCTCGGTCTTCCATTCCCCACCACCCCCACCCCGATATCCACAGGCCAGAAACACGCTCACCCCTTCATCTATCTTATGTGAAGTTGTGCATTTGTGTATTTAGCATCTGCATGTCATCTTTTGCCCCCTTCTCTCTCTCTCTCTCTCTACGCTGCAGGGGACCGGCGGCTGATTCTGTCCCATCTGTCACCTATCCTCTTCTGCAGTGAGCAGGCTGTGAGAAAGGCTATCCAGGGACTGGTGAATGACGTCCTAGATCAACACTACAGAGTATTCCAGGTGCAAAGGCCAGGAAGGCTGAGGGCGAGGCTTGGGAGTAGAAAGGGGTGGTGGTAGGGGTGGTGGGAAGAGTTTTATTTATGTATTTATTTATATAATTGACCCGGCTGCCCAGTTCACTCACCTTGACTCTGGACAGCTTACAGGAGGAGGATGGGGCCGTTAACAGGATTCTGGAGCAAGGTTTTTTTTGCCCGGAATGGTACTGGGTCTCCTGCTTTAGCTGGGGGTTGGACTAGAAGACCTCCAGGGTCCCTTCCAACTCTGTTATTCTGTAATGGCATGGGTCCGGATTACCTACGGCAGCACCTGCTGCCGGCATCAACTTCCCTCCGTCCAGTGCGCTCCCACAGAGAGGGCCTCCTCAGGGTGCCTCCGATCAGAGAATGTCGATTGGTGGCCCCCAGGGGAAGGGCGTTCTCTGTGGGCGCGCCAGACCTGTGGAACCGCTTGCCGGTTGAGCTCCGGACGGCCCCCGACCTTCGCTCCTTCCGGCGCGATTTAAAAACTTATTTATTTGAACAATCTGGCCTGGTCTGATGGGTTTGGGGTTGGATTTAGTTTTAACACACTTTTATTATTGTATTATATTGGGCATAATTATTTAATTCTTTTTAACTCTTTTTTTAACTTTTGTATTTACATTTTGATATTTATTGCCCTGTACACCGCCCTGAGTCCTTCGGGAGAAGGGTGGTATAAAAATTTAATAAATAAATAAATAAATAAATAAATAAATAAATAAATAAATAAATAAATAAATAAATAATTCCATGCAAGCCTGGAACTGCAGCCTTGTTTGGGACTCGCAGAGGAGAACGCAGCTCCCTCTGCCTGTTAACCAACTTTTAACATCAGTGTTATACAGGTAACCGGGCTGAGCCCGAGGGAGGGGTCAGGCTCCACCATCAGTGTTGAGACCCTTCGTCCAGCCCACCTTGAATTCCGTTGACACTTTTATCTCCCACCAGTTGGCTCTGACCTTTAGTAGTTCCGATTCTTGTGGAGTGTTAGCGTGGGGGGAAAAAAACACCCTGTATTCCGTCAAACCACCTTGGCTCCTGGTTCCCTGCCCTTGATAGATGTGTAGCCATCCATTAAACCACGTTTCCATCTTTTATTCGGACTCTGCCCCGGCGTCCCTCTGTGAAAGAGGCGGGCCATTTCCAACTGGGATGAAAAAAAATAAAGTAAAATAAAATCCGAAGCACGGTTTTTACTCTTCACTGCAAGGGTAGAAGGAAGACATTCTGGCAGTCCGTTTTGAGGCTGTGGTGGGCTGTGAGCACTAAGGCAGGACTCCTTGCTCTCCACAGGATCAACTGAGGCTGGCACGTTCTTTACCCATCGTGGCCTCTGCCATTTCCAGAATAGTCTCCAGCAGCACCGACCGCGCATTCCGACGGAAGTGTCTCCACAGCCTGCAGGTACAGCCAAGATGGGTTAAAACCAGGGCATTGTTTAAATTAGCAACTGGGTTTAAAAAGGTTGTATAGGATCGGGAATTGTTGAGTGAGGTTAAATGAAGCAACTTCCAAACTACTAATTTACGTGTAGCTCTCACCTCACATTTTCATCAGAAATAAAGGTAGTTCTCAACTTACAACAGTTCACTTAGTGACTGTTCAAAGTTACGACAGCACTGAAAAGTGGCCTCTGACCTTTTTCCCCCACACTTACGACCGTTGCAGCATCCCTACGTTCAGGTGATCAAAATTCGGGCGCTTGGCAACTGACTCATATTTATGACGGTCGCAGCATCCCAAGGTTGTCTGATCTCCTTTTTTGTGACCTTCTGACAAGCAAGGTCAATGGGGAAGCCAGATTCACTTAACAGCCGTGTGACTAGCTTAACAACTGCAGCGATTCACTTAACAACGGTGGCAAAGAAGATCAAAAAAAGGGGGCAAAAGTCCCTTTAAAAACTGTCTTGCTTAGCAACAGACGTTTGGGGCTGAATTGTAGTTGTAAGTCAAGGACTACCTGAGAATTAAAGCTACATGTGCATGGTGTTAAAAAGAGGGATGGGCCCCCGTGGCCCCTTTAGGACCTGTGGACTTCAACTCCCAGAATTCCTCAGCCACCACCAGCATGTTCAGTTCTGGGAGTTGAAGTCCACAGGTCCTGCAGGGGCCGTCCTTGCCCACCCACGTTAAGAGATTATCTCTCTTTTCAGGTTGCAGACACTCAAGAATTCCAGGAAGCCATCGGAGAAACTTTGAACCAAGTCATTCTTAATCAGCCGAAGCCCAGTAATGCCTGTGGGATCAAAAGGGTAAACATTCTCTTAAAGTTGCCAAGTTTGAATAATTGAATAAACCTTTATTGTCAAAGTACAACCATGTATACAAGACTCCTGGTTCAGTCACTTACAGGTAGTCCTCAACTTACAATCCCAACTGGGACCAGGATTTCTGTGGTTAAGCAAGGCAACACGCCCGATTTTACGACCTTTTTTTTTTTGCCACGGTTGTTTAAGCAATTCCTGTTAGTTGTTAAGGGAATCGTGTTGTTAAGTGAATTTGGCTTCCCCCCTTGACTCTGCTTGTTGGAAGCTGCTGGGAAAGTCACAAAAGGCGAGCAACATGGCTTGGGGACCCTGCAAGCACGGTCGACCTATGCCCCTTTCCGAGCGCCCGAATTTTAAGCACGTAACCAATCATAAGTCTGTTTTTTCAGCGCCGTTGTAACTTTGAGCGGTCACTAAAAGACATGAGCGTACGTTGAGGGCTACCTGTAATTCCAAAATCCAGCCAAGATCTCTTACCAAAAATCCTGCAGTCTGCCGGTGAGCACGGCCCTAACTGATCCCCAGGTTCATAACACGCTTAACCTTTTCCCTGTTATAGAAATAACATAATGCCAGAGATCAGCTTCATTGCAAGGCTGAGTTGTTACCATTCCAAAATCTTTCCATGACGGTTTTCCTCGGCCTGGAGAATTACCGGCATTCTGTTCTTCCTTTAATATAATCTGTGTATTGTTAATACAAACTGTCTCCTTTATTACAGTATTATTATTATTATTTTTTCTGCAGCCACTGCCTAGAAAATTTAAGACGAGGCCGCCAAATCCCTCGTCTTCCCTTCGTCAGAAAACGTTGTGCTCCTATGTCAGCCATACAGGATTGGGGCCAGGGGAAGGAACCCCGGCCAGAGAAGGTGTGTCTTTTGAGCGGGCAACTAAGAAAACACACAATTCCAGAGCGATGCTGTCCCTAACCTATACAACTGCAGTGCTTCGCTTCGCAACTCTGGCAAGAAAGGAGATCCCGTGGGGCAAAACCCACTTAAACAAATGTTTCACTTAGCCACAGAGATTTTTGGACTCCAGTTGTGGCGGGAAGTCGAGGACTACCTGTATAATATGTGAGATGGTCTCACGAGGTTGATGGATCGTTAAGGTGCTTCCAAGTAAAAGGCATCACGCAGAGATGCAATCATATGAAGCTTTATTTAACGATAGATTAGAGAGAAAGAATTACTTGGCATGGTGGCATCCATGCCTGCATGTGAGAGAGAACAAAAGAACAGAAGTAGGCTAGAAGAGAGCAGAACTAGAACAAGAAGAAGGAGCAGCCCCTTGAGCAGAGGTATTTATGGGGGGGTCTCAGCCCCTCCCTAACCATAAAACTCTCTCGCCAATGGGGCTGCAGGGGTCTGGGACCCCTGACTCATCAGTGGAAGCAAAGAAGCCTCTTTGCTCCCATCTGATGACCTTTTTGGGGAACTGCCATGGCTGGCACAAAAACATCTAACATAATATAAAAATGTACAGTTTACAGAAAGAAAGAGGAAACATTTCGTGGGTCAGCTATCGGCTATCGGCCTACGTTTGAAATTCTCTCGTTGGGGAAAAAAAAGACAGCCCTTCCCCTTTATCCCTTGCATGGTCCTCTCCCAGCAGGAAAATGCATCCAGACCAAAAGGCGGAAAAAAGAGAAGACGGAAGTAAAGCAAAAGCAAACGTTCTAAAACAAACAGAAATCAGAACAGTTCATTTCCCAGGCTCTGAACGTCGCTGGGAACAGGTGCAGCATCTTCAGCAAGTACCTTGAGAATTTGCAAAAGTTAAAAAAAAAAAAAACTCCAGGAGAAAAATCTTGGTTTTTTTTTTTTTTTTTTTAAAAAAGCCTAGCTACAGCCATCCGATATCCAGGTAATCCTCGACTTACCGACCACAACGGAGCCCAAAATTTCTGTTGCTAAGCGAGACATTTGTTAACGTGAATTTAACCCCCCATTTTATTGCTTGCCATAACTCTTTAAGTAGAACCACTGCGGTTGTTAAGCTAGTAACGCGGTTGTTAAGCGAATCTAAATTTTTTTTCCCCCCCACGGACTTTTGCTTGTCAGACGGTCGCAAAAGGGGATCACGTGACCCTGGGACACTGCGACCGTCACAAACGCGAGTCGGTTGCCAAGCGGATTTTGATTACGTGACCCTGGGGATGCCTCAGTGGTTGTTAAGTGTGAAAAATGGGTCATAAGTCTTTTTTTTTTCCCCCAGTGCCTTTGTAACTCTGAACGGTCACTGAATGAATTGCAAGTCAAAGACTACTAACGCTTAACTGCACTGACGTCACGTGCAGTTTGAGTCTGTGCTTCATGTCTGCACATACGTGGGCTGCATGTGTGACTGTAGCTCAATCCGCGATGTCACACGTGTGCGATTTCCGACTTGTGTCCTGCAGGACTCGGCTCCGATTGCTCAGCGTGCGATCAAATAAGCCTGACCAAGAAGAGGAAACCAGCCAATCGGAGGATCCCCCTGGAAGCGGATTCAGAAGACCTTGACGTCTTCTCCGGCGAAGCAAAGAACAAGGAACCCAAAGGAAGCCTCCCGACAAGAGCGGAGACCCCTTCAACCGCTTCCTTTCCGACTTTTTCTAAGAGGGAAAGTCAAGGAAAAGATGGCGTCACCAGAGCAAAATGGAGCCGAAATCTGTGCCAGGTTTGTCAAAACGATCATCCGCAAAACAGAATGAATCGATTAAGAAGCTTTCCAGACTCGCGCAGCACCTTAAGTCGTGTCACGGTTTGCTTATTTTTCACTTAGTTGAAGTCCAGCCACCGTAACGCTGTCCGGGGAATTCTGGGAGTTGAAGTCTTAAAGCCTTGGAATATTGAGTCCAGTTTTGGTTGCCACGATACAAAAAAAATACGTGGAGACTCTAGGACAGGGGTAGGCAACCTTGGCTCTTTTATAACTCATGGACTTCAACTCCCAGAATTCCTGAGCCAGCCATGCTGAGGGGAAAGGGAGAGTTTCCAAGCTGAGCCATGCTGGCTCAGGAATTCTGGGAGTTGAAGTCCACGAGTCATCAAAGAGCCAAGGTTGCCTACCCCTGGCCTATGCACTAAACCAGGGGTCTTCAAACTTAGCCCCCTCATGATTTGTGGACTTCAACTCCCAGAATTCCTGAGCCAGCCATGCTGAGGGGAAAGGGAGAGGTTTCCAAGCTGAGCCATGCTGGCTCAGGAATTCTGGGAGTTGAAGTCCACGAGTCATCAAAGAGCCAAGGTTGCCTACCCCTGCTCTAGGAGGAATGCAGAGAAGAGCAGCAAAGATAATTAGGGGGCTGGAGGCTAAAGCCTATGAAGAGCGGTGGCTGGAATTATTTATTTATTTATTTATTTATTTATTTGATTTGTATACCGCCCTTCTCCCTAAGGACTCAGGGCGGTGAACAGTGACATAAATATCAAATGCACAAATACAGATATTGAAAACATTAATGTAGAAGATAAGTTACCTTAAAACAATAATTATAACAGAACCCGTCAGAATTGGGGATGTCCAGTCTAATGGAAAGAAGGGCGAGGGGTGTGACATGTTACAACGTTCCAGGCTTTGAGGGGCTGCCACAAAGAAGAGGAGGGGGCTCAACCTCTTCCCCAACCTCTTCTCCTGAAGGCAGGAGAAGAAGCAACGGATGGAAACTCATTAATGAGAAAAGCAACCTAGCACTAAGGCAGAATTTCCTGGCAGTGAGAACAAGTTAACCAGTGGAAGGACTTGTCTCCACGCGTTGTGGGCGCTCCAACCCTGGAGGTTTTGAAAGACGAGATTGGACAACCGTTTGTGTGAAATGGCACAGGGTCTCCTGCTTGAAGAAGGGGGTTGGACTAGAAGATCTCCAAGGTCCCTTCCAACTCTGCTTTCCCTTTTCTGGTTGCCTAGCTTTGGAAAGGGACGCGGTGGCTCAGTGGGTTAGGACGCTGAACGTGTCGATCAGAAGGTCGACAGTTTGGCGGGTCGAATCCCGAGTGCCGCGTAGCAGAGCGAGCGCCTGTTACTCGTCCCAGCTTCTGCCAACCTAGCAGTTCGAAAGCACGTAAAAATGCAAGTAGAAAAATAGGGACCACTACGGTGGGAAGGTAACAGCGTTCCGTGCGCCTTTGGCGTCTAGTCATGCCGGCCACATGACCACGGAGACGTCCTCGGACAAGCGCTGGCTCTTTGGCTTTGAAACAGAGATGAGCACCGGCCCCTAGAGTCGGAAAGGACTAGCACGCATGTGCGGGGGAACCGTTACCGTTACCATTAGCTTTGGAAAGGCTGGCTTAGGCTGAGAGATGATTTTGCTTTAAGACGATTCCAAGCTGCTTCCTCTTCTGACTTTCTCCATCTTGCAGGAGGAGGAGGAAGAGGACCTTTGGGCTCAGGAGGTGTTCAACATGGCCAAGTGGACCTCCTGAAACGGCCACTCCTGTTCAGTTAACGGAATTCCCGGGAGTGTCTCGGGCAAGGCAATAAATGGAAAAAGTCATTAACTGTCTCTTGGTCCCGTCCACTAACTAAAGAATGAACACAACGCGGTTTCTAGAGCAGCGTTTCTCTGGGACTTCAAATCCCAGAATTCCCCTGTCAGCATGCTTTAAGAGGAGTGGACTTCAACTCTCATGCTGGTTGAGAAATCCAGGGAAATGAAGTCTACGCCTCTTAAAGCAGGCTGGCTGGGGGATTCTGGGAGTTGAAGTCCACCCTTCTTAAAGCATGCTGGCTGGGGGATTCTGGGAAGTGAAGCCCACCCAACTTAAAGCATGCTGGCTGGGGGATTCTGGGAGGTGAAGTCCACCCCTCTTAAAGCATGCTGGCTGAGGAATTCTGGGAGCTGAAGTCCACCCCTCTTAAAGCATGCTGGCTGAGGAATTCTGGGAGGTGAAGTCCACCCCTCTTAAAGCATGCTGGCTGAGGAATTCTGGGAGGTGAAGTCCACCCCTCTTAAAGCATGCTGGCTGGGGGATTCTGGGAGTTGGAAGCCCACCCAACTTAAAGCATGCTGGCTGGGGGATTCTGGGAGTTGAAGTCCACCCTTCTTAAAGCATGCTGGCTGGGGGATTCTGGGAGTTGAAGCCCACCCACCTTAAAGCGGCCAAGATTGAGAACTAGTCCACAGAGGCTGGACTCCGACTGACCGCTGAGAAGGCAGGGCGTCTTTGTGTCCGAGATGCCTGTTGCAGCCAGGAAGACCCGGCTGGGCAGGAATCTCTGGCCTGGGCAATTGGGGCTGGGGAGGGGGGAGAGACTGCCCCTTCCCCCCAAATGCTACGCAGGAACCCCAGAAAAAGGCAATTAATCCAGATTTTGGCAGGGAAGCCCGAGCCCGGCTCCCCATCATTTGGCGCGCTCCCTTTGCCCCTCCGTTCCCCGACCGGCCCCGACCCCGCTTAGCTTTCGCCAGAGCCCCGCCGCGGCAGGCAGCTGCTGCCCCCTAGCGGCGCAAAGCGGCGCGTCTCCCTCGGCCCGAAGGCTGGCCGCCTTCCCCTCCTGGCCAGGCGGGCGACCTCAAGCCCGGGGGCGGCGGCGGCCACCGCCTGTCGTGTAGCGCCGAAGCCGCCCCGTCCACCTGCCCGCCCCGAGCCAGCCAGCCAGCCAGCGATCGAGCGGGAGGGAGGGAGGGAGGCGGGGTGGGGGGCGCCTGCCCTGGCGGGACTGGCCGGCGGGGGGCGGGATGCCCGCCTGGCCCGGGCCGGGGTCTCTCTGCCGCAAGCCCCGCAGGGCAGCCCGGCCCGCTTCCCTCCCCTGCTCGCTGCGCAGCGCCGCCGCCGCCGCCGCCGGCCGGGCTGGCTGGCCGGCTTCCTCTTCCGCGGCTGGGAGGCGGAGGCTCCCCACGCGGCCCTGCCTGCCTGCCCGCCCGCCCGCCTGGCTTGGGCGGCCGGCTTGAGCCGCGCTCTTGCAGCGCCCCGATGTCGGCGGAGGGCCAGGCCGGCTCGGAGCTCTGCTGGGCCTCGCTCTTCTCCTGCCTGGGCCTGGCCTGCTCCTACGTGGGCAGCCTCTACGTCTGGAAGAGCCACCTGCCCAGGTGAGGCCGGGCGGGGGGGGGGGGCGAGCGGGAAGGCGGAGGGGTTGGCTGGAGGAGGACGCCAGGGGTGGGGGTGGGGAAGCTACAGCCGCGCGATCCCCCCCCCTCCTCCAGCCCGGCTGGGAGGTCCGGAGGCAGCCCTGATCCCCTGCAAGGGTGGGGTGTGTGGGGGGGTCTTTCTCTGCGAGAAAGGCGCCGGGCTTGCTTTTTTTTGGGGGGGGGGGTCTCGTATGCCAGGCGCTGAAGCCGAAGCCCCTTTGCAGAAATGGGGAGAGGGGTGTGTGTGTGCAATGCAATGCATCAGCCAAGCCAAGAGCCTCGGAGTCAACTTGAAGCCTTGAGCTTCTCCGGGACGGGGGAAAACCTCACTTTCCCCGGATCGGCCGGTTTTGTGAATGAAGGGATCAGCTCCCTAGTCCAGTGTTTCCCAACCTTAGGAACTTGAAGATGCGTGGACTTCAACTCCCAGAATTCCCCAGCCAGCATAGCTGGCTGGGGAATTCTGGGAGTTGAAGTCCACGCATCTTCAAGTTCCTAAGGTTGGGAAACGCTGCCCTAGTCTGCACTGCATCGTATTCTCGCCCCCCTCTCCTTCACACACACACACAGACACACACTTCAGACTTGGGTTTTTCCTCCTGCAGGGACCACCCCGCCGTCATCAAGCGCCGCTTTACCAGCGTCCTGGTGGTCTCCACTTTCTCGCCCCTCTTCATTTGGGTCTGGAAAGAGGCGACGGGCATTAAGGTGAGGGCGGAAGCCTTTGGCCAAAGTTCCCTGTTTCAAAGACTTGTTTCTTTCTTTACAGGCTACTGTTTTGTTGTGTGTTTTTTTTAAAACCAAAGTGAATCCAAACAGCAAATGTAACAGCGGGTGGGGGAAAAAAAAGCTCAAGGGTTTTTAAAATGCTTCAAAAGTTTTGAAATGCTGGATTGATTTAAGAATGATTTTTTTCCCCCCGGGATCGTGAAGCAGGGACACCCAACCATGTTCAGACAGAGAAAATCTCCACAGCCCAGCAAAGAGAAGCAACAGAAAGAAAGAAAAAAATTACACTTGACTGAATGTGACCTTTAAACCTCTTTTGGCTTATCATGCCCTTATGATGACATTTTCCATCTTCTGTTACATTAAAAAAAGAAATAAAATTCGGTGCTAACTTTTGGAGAGCTCTGGGGGCTAGAGCCATGCAGCCTTGATAGGTATCCCTTCTCAGCTTAGTGTAGAAAAAGTGTTTTGTATCAGAAAACAGCCTTGCTGAGATAGATTTATCCCGTAACACAGGGGGTCTTCAAACTGGGCCCTTTCATGACTTGTGGACTTCAACTCCCAGAATTCCTCATGCCTGGCTGAGGAATTCTGGGATTTGAAGTCCACGAGTCATAAAAGGGCCAAGTTTGAAGACCCCCCTGCCGTAACAGAAGCAATATTTGATGGAAAAGATCAACTGGCTACTGTATTACCATGCAGGCAGAGCGGTGTGGGAAAAGGATCAAGTTGCCTGGAGTTGCTTGGATAGTGAGATGGGATGACATATACATTTAATACATAAATTAGGGGCTTGCACAATTTATTTATTCATATCCCATCTTTTGTTATTATTTTTACAACTAACTCAAGGTGGTGAACATATCCAACATACCTTATTTCCTCCTATTTTCCTCCCAACAACAACCCTGTGAGGTGGATTGGGCAGAGAGAGAGAGAGAGGCGGCGGGGGGGGGGAACAGGCCCAAATTTACCCAACCAGCTTTCGTGGCTAAAGAGGGACTAGAACTCCCCATCTCCTGGTGTTTGGCTCAAAGTCACCCAGCTGGCTGTCATGGCTAAAGAGGGGACTAGAATTCACAGTCACCCAGTCTGATGCTTTAACCACTAGACCAAATTTAGGGCCTTAAAAGACCAGCCTCAGCAGTTTGACCTGGGCCTAGGAAGGGCTGGGGAAATTTCTGTGCAACTACCAGCCGAAGCTGGTTGCTGGAATCCACACGGGTTTAAGCCAAGCGGTTACTCTGATCTCTTGGTGGTGCCATTTTGCCAAGCTGAGGTCTGACCAACGTCCCCTTGCCTTGCGGTCCTCCTTGCTTGGCAGGACAGTCCTGCCCGGTTTCCTTGGGCGAGCCAAACGGCTCAAGGACACCCACCCGTGTTTGAAAAGGACGTTTCCTAGGAGAAGGTTTGGGCCATCACCAGAGTGGGTGGTGTTCGCCCACTCTTGGCGGCTTCTGAACTGCTTGATGGCCGCCTTTACTATACAGCGTCCTTAATCAAGATAATTGCAGCCTGGCAAAACATTGCTACACGGCGCTCACGATGCGCAATTAGCTAGATTGGAGGGTGGTTTTGTGTGTGTGTGTGTGTGTGTGTGTGTGTGTGTGTGTGTGTGGAGTGTGGTTAATCCTTTGGTTCATCCCTGCCTCGGTAGGTGGTGCGATTCAGGAACCAGTTTAAATGGCTTGTTGTCACAGCCACAGCTGAAGCGAGAGGCGAGGCCTATTGTGGGTTGAATGGATGCTTCAAAGATGGGAGGAAACTCTTTCGGCCACCCACAGCACATTAATTCCGCTGCCCAGTGGGGATGATGGGAGTCGGGGTGGAATGATTGTGGCACCTCAGAGAATTAAGTAAAAAGTTGCATGAAGGCACATTGGGCGGCATATAGATTTAATAGTTTATTTCCAAGGGAGTCTAAGATGGCACCTTACGTACATTATCTGGATCCAGTTTGGTCGGAGTGGTTAAGGCATCCGGCTAAAAACCGGGAGACGGTTGACTTAGCCATGAAAGCCCGCTGGATGACTGGGCCAATCGCCAGGAGACTGCGAGTTCTAGTCCTGCCTTGGACATGAACGATGTTTAGGTGACTTTGGGCCAAATCGCCAGGAGACGGTGAGCTCTAGACCTGCCTTGGACGTGAAAGACATGTAGGTGACTGGGCCAATCACCAGGAGTCAGCGAGTTCTAGTCCCGCCTTGAGTGTGAAAGCTGACTGGGTGACTTCAAGGCAGTCTTTCTCTCTCTTTGCCCATCCCACCTCAGAGGGACGTTTTGTTGGGGAAAATAAGAAGAGGAAGGAGCGCCAGGTATGTCCAGGGCCTTGAGTCATAACGACGGGATTTTAAAAAAAAACTCAAAATCAAATCAAGTCTCCCCTTTCCCACCTCTCCAGGGGCTGAAGTCAATTCACAGCAGGAGAAACCTGCAACTTAAGACGGTTCTAGTGTAGGTGAGATGCCCCTTTCCCTGCCGTGCGCCCCTTGTTTGCTTACGCGCGGAGCGAGTCGGGAGAGGAGAGGGAAGCTGCTGCCCGGGGGTGGGTGTTGACGAAGGTGTCTCCTCTTCTACTCAGCCAGATGCATCCCTTCTCACCTTGATGGGCTTCCGGCTGGAGGGCATCTTGCCGGCGACTCTGCTGCCCCTGCTTCTGACCGTGGTAAGGGTGGCTCGCCTGTACGATGGGTCGGGCGGAGCGTTTCCGACAACCAGCCAAGCGACCTGGGTCTTCCACAGCTGGCACCGGATGCTGGGTCACAGAATGCTAGCGGGCAACGGGGGTGGGTGGGGTGGGAATAAATTATGTTTTATGTTTTCAAAAGGGGGTGGGTATCTGCAATGCCCCGGCAAACGTGGCTCTGCTCTCTTCCCAGATCCTGTTTCTCGGCCCCCTCATCCAGCTGTCGATGGACTGTCCCTGGGACATGGTGGATGGCTTAAGAGTGGCCTTTGGTAAGAATCTGCGGAGGGGCTTTGCGTTAATTAAAAAAGAAAAAAGAAATATTTCACTAAGGGGTAGATAAATGTTTTGGGGGCACACTTTCCTTGAGTGGGGATACCCGCGCTGTGTTTTGCTGAATTTGACTGTGGGTGGAGACGAGCTTCGGTAAGTTCCCTCGATCTGTGCCTGTGTTTCTCAAGCTTGGCCCCTTTAAAAAGGGGCGGGCTTCGACTTCCGTGGCTGGCTGGGGAATTCTGGGAGTTGAAGCCCACCCCTCTTAAAGGGGCCGAGCTTGAGCAACACCGGTCTCGCAACAGGTTCTCCTCGAATTGTGATCCCAGTGGAGACCAGAATTTTGGTAGCTAAAGCAAGACGGGCGTGGGGGGGCTGGAGTGCGTCGTGCCCACTTTTACGGCCCTTTTTGCCAGAGTCGTGAAGTGAAAGGCTGCAGTTGTTAAACGAATCACGCGGTTGTTAAAAACGAATCCAGCTTCCCTCCTTGACTGCGCTGGTAGAAAGCCGGCTGGGAAATAAATAACACGCTGGGTTGCCAAACGTCCAGATTTTGATCGCGGGGACGCTGCAACGGTCATCAGTGTGAACCAGGGGCCTAGGTCACTTTCTGAGTGCCGTTGTAACTTCAGATGGTCACTAAATGAATGGTTGTAAGTCAAAGACTGCCTCCGGTTGATTCTTGGTGGCAGTTCAGATTACCCTGCGACAGCCTCCTAAACTTAGCAGGATGCTCACTGCCATTTTTTTTTTGCCCTGCTCAAGAGATCAAGGCGTGTGGAGGGTTTTTGTGTGTGGTGTGTGTGTGTGTGTGTGTGTGTGTGTCAGTAACAAGCGCTTCTACTCCCCCTCTCAGACCCCAGGTTTTGGGTACTCTGTCTCACCGACATGCGCTGGCTGCGCAACCAGGTCATCGCGCCCTTCACCGAAGAGCTGGTCTTCCGGGCCTGCATGGTGCCCATGTTGGTGCCTTGCACAGGAGTAGGACTAGCCATCGTCACCTGCCCGCTCTTCTTTGGAGTCGGTGAGTTTTTGATTGATCGATCGATTACATTTGATTGCCACCACTCTCCCTTCACGGTGCCCTCTCACCGATAAGCCCTGAGCTGGCTTTTTGCTCGTCTTGTCTGGACCTGGCTGCGAGCTAAACATTGGAAGCTTGTGTGTGTGTGCGCGCGCGCACGCACTATTAGAGGGGTGGGGGTCTTCCCTGAGAAGACCTTGGTTCTTCCTCCAAGTTGTTAGTAAACCCCCATGGACCAGAAGGCAAACGGGCAAAGGCTTGCGGTGGGATAATGGACGAATTGCAGAGTCCTTGGTGCTCTCTGAACGCGGGACGTCTCGCAGCCCAACTAGGCAACCTCATCAGTGCTAGAAGGGATTGGGGTTTGCCCTCTACGAGCCTGGATGAAGTTACCTAGTTGGGTCATGAAAACGCCTCCAAGAAAAACTACCAAGCTTAGAGATTACCAAGGACCCCCCCCTGCCCTCCCCCCGCGCTAGAAATATTCTACCAATAATGTGTGAATGCCTGATTTACTTACTTATTTGGCAAATGGTCCTCGCGCTTACAGGCTTTCCTAAAGAGAAAAGCGGAGGGGAGGGGGGGGGCGCAGCCTTTGCTTCTGACTTGCTCCCTTTCTTCCTTGTGGTTATTAAATCGGAACTAAAACGCGTCCCAGTGGGATAGGGAATCGGGCGGGGGTGGTGAGGGCCAACAGGATGCTCCGGATCTAACTTTTGATTTGAGTAGCCTGCTGATTTGGAAAACGAAGCCCCCAGGTGCAGCGAAAGAATTTCATAAAAGCTCAAGAGAATCCAGCTGGTTAGACGTTGAATGAGACCCACCCCCCCCCCCCGCTCCAGAAAGCTGCAAATCCGTAGGCTTAGCTGGAAAGCTGAAAAACACCGTTCCAGGAAAAAAAATCAGCATCCCCATCCATGCTGTTGCCAAGCCAACCCCAGGGGTGAAGTCAGCAAGAGTCAAGATTGACTCAAATTAGACTGATTTTTGTCTGAAGCTGTCAACAAGCTTGTTTCTCCCCCCCCCCCCCCCCGCTGGCTCAACCTATGAAGAACACTTCTTGGAGAGGGGATGAAATATAGTCCCCGACTTACGACCAGAATTGGCAACAGGCTCTCCGTTGCTAGGAAGGCAATTGTTAAATTGAGTCTTCTCTAATTTTTTATGATTATTTTTTTTTGCCACAATTAAGCAAAACACTGCCGGTTGCTAAGTGAATCGTGCAGTCGGTAAGCAAAACCGGCTTCCCCCCCCCCCCATTGGCTTTGGTTGTCAGAAGCCGGCTTGGGAAGGTCACAAACAGCCGTGTGGCCTCGGACGCTGCGATCATTGTACATACAGGCTGGTTACACAGGATCTGAATTTCGACCGTGGGGATGCTGCCGTGGTTTAAGTGAGCGGACCGGGTGGGTTTTTTCCCCCCAGCGCCATTGTAAGAAAACTTGGTCGTTGGTCGCTAAACGAATGGTTGTAAGTCAAGGACTATCTGTAAAGCCAGGGAGAACCTAAGGCCAAGGGGTGTGTGTGTGTGTGTGTGTGTGTGTGTGTGTGCGTGTGTATTTTTAACGTGGTAATTATTTTTCTTCCGGCAGCTCATTTCCATCACGTTATCGAGCAGCTGCGGTTTCGCCAAGGAAGCAGAGCTAGTATTTTTCTCTCGGCAGGTGAGGATCAGTCCCGGCGGGGCCAGTAATAAAAAGAGAGCGAGGCAGGGGAATCTCGGGTTGAAGCTCCCCCCCCCAAATTCACAATTTTGGCCAAAAAGCCCCCCCAAAATCTAAAGTTGAATGGTGGGGGAAAAGGCTTAGATCGGACCAGGCGTAGGCAAGCTTGGCTCTTTTATGACTCGTGGACTTCAACTCCCAGAATTCCTGAGCCAGCATGGTGGAAACTTTGGCCCCTTCAGGACTGGTGGACTTCAACTCCCAGAATTCCTCAGGCAGCGTGGCAACCTCTCCCTTTCATCTTAGCATGGCTGGCTCAGGAATTCTGGGAGTTGAAGTCCACTAGTCATAAAAAAACCAAGGTTGCCCAGCCCTGGACTAGACCATTATGAACGGATTTGTGGGGGTGGTTTTGACATATTGCTGGGGGATTCTGGGAGTTGAAGCCCAGACACTTTGAAAGTTGCCAGTCGCTGAATGGCTGTCGATCGTTTGTGACCCTTTCCGATTCAACTGGCTTGAGGTTGGTCTGGTGGGGGGGGGGGTATGCCCAGAAGCCTCCGCATTTTAAACTGGGTTTCCTGCTCCCTCCACGCAGCGTGCGTATGCGCACAAGCGCACCATCTTTCCTAACCAGCTGCTCCCTTCCCTTGCAGTGTTCCAGTTCTCCTACACCGCCATTTTCGGAGCCTACACCGCTTTCCTCTTCATCCGAACAGGTGGGCGAAGGGCTGGGGAGCCGGGATTTCCTTCCCATCGTCCTCTTCCTCTCGGCTGCTTCGGGGACGTTTCCTCTACCGTTAACCTGCCAGGATTCCTCTACTGTTGTCACCAGCAAGGGGGGGTGGGGTCTCCAGAAACCCCCCCTTGGAGGGCTGGGGGGGGGTAGCTGGGAACGACGGAGGTCCCAAATCTTTTAACATGGAGACGCTGAGCCCTCTTCTCTGCCAACAACCCTGTTCACACGCTGACTCTGACCAGGGGTTCTTCTCCCTTTCTATCGAGGCTAATCCGACATTAAGACAAAGTGGGTAGACCGGGGTGGGGTGGGGGCTTAAGGTAGCCCTGTTCTGGCTTGGTATCCCGTGTGAGCCAATCCTGTCTTTTCCTTGGACCAAAACGAAGGAATTCTCTCTCTCGCCTGCCTCCCGGCTAAAAATTCATTTAGCGTTCTTAGTTCGCCCGACATCGCTGGGTGGTGGCTTTTCCACCACGGGGGAACCCCTTGTTTTTCCTCTCTGCTCCTTCGGAGGTGTGGGCTTCTTCTCTTCACCGTCGCCCTCTCTCCACGCAGGACACCTGATTGGGCCGGTTCTCTGTCACTCCTTCTGCAACTACGTCGGATTCCCTGCGGTGGGCGCCGCTCTAGAGCACTCCCAGTGTTTCCTGGTGGTCTTCTTTTACTTGCTGGGCGTGGTTCTCTTCTTCCTCCTCCTCTTCCCCATGACGGACCCGGCCTTCTTCGGAGACCTGCCCGTCTGCTCCCTCTCCAGATTGACCTCTCCCGCAGACAGCCTCAGCATCTCCTCTTGGTGTTCCTGACACCCGGAGGGCACCTCGGCTGCCAACGCAGCCCTTGCCTGCCTCCCCACCCCGTCCCCGGGGACGCCCAGAGGGCTATGCTCTGGGCCCAAACTGGTTTGCAGAGGCACTTCTGCTCTGCAGCCGGGAAGGACGGGAGCTCCACCATTCCCAGAGAAGCCCGTCACTTCGGCCCCGTGGGTAGCCACGCTGGCATTCTCGCACACCCACCCTGAGCCGCTCCCCCACTCCCACCCCTCCTTTTTTCTAGTGATCCCTGGGTCCTTTTCCTCCAGGCCCTGAAGAGTTCTATTTTTTATTAATAAAGTACTTTTAAGGAGGCCCCTTGGTTGGTTTAATGGACTCGGGGGAGGGGGAAGGGGGGGTGTCCCCTGTACCTAGGATCCTTTGGGTCTTTCTCCTTCGGGCCGATTTCTCATTTGAATCGGGGCTCTGAGGCCATGAGGAGGGTTGCCCACTGGGGCTCTTTTCCTCGGCGGCCAAAGCAAGGTCACCGGAGGGAAGAGTAGCCTAACTCAATCTTTGCTCACTAGTCTTAACTGCTCAAGAAGCCAGAGGGGATCCTGCCAAGAAGGCAGAGCATTATCCTTCTCTGCAAGCAGCTGCTGCCGGGAAAGCGTCAACCACGGACTGCATGAGGAAGTCACAGGAAGCTACAGGGCATCTCGGGATACCTGGGCAAAAGGGAGACGGACGGCTTCCAGGATAAGAGTTAGACGGGACCTTGGAGGTCTTCTAGTCCAACCCTTAATCAAAGAGGAGACCCTATCGCAGGAGCGTCAAACTGCCGGCCCGTGGGCCAAAACCGCGCCCACCCCATTGCCGGCAATGGCAAAAAAGTCGTGACACGTCACATGACGCTTGCGAGTTTGTCACTCCTACCCTATAAGCGCTCTGGACAAATGGTGGTCCAGTGTTCTTCTTACAAGACCTCCGGTGATGGGAGCACTCACAATTTCTGCTGGCAAGCCGTTCCGCTGGCTAATTGTCCTCGCTGTCGGGGGGGAGAACGTCTCCTTAAGTTCTACATTGCTTCTCTCCAGGATGAGTTTCCATAGATGGAATTCCGTCCCATCAGTTTCCGGTCTAAGCAACCTCGCGCCCGGTTCACGAAGTCCCCCGCTCTTTTAGCCAAACGGCCGGGCCTTTCAGCTTGCAGGACCTTGGGGGTACATCCTGCCCCGGGCCCCCCCACCTTGGCCTACCAGGAAGAAAGACCCCGACCACAGAAGGGCCTCCAGGGTGTGGTGTTTATTGGTACAGCCTTTGTTCCATGCGGCCCTGCCCTGGCTTCCTTGGAAACCCCCCCTCGTCATCACCAGATCTTTTTTTGGGGGGGATGAGAAACCCAGAAGGGAGGGGCCTGGGGAGGGGGAGGCAGGGCAGAGCACAGCCTGGAGGGAGGAGGGCTGACTAGCTCAGGAGCAAAGAAGAGAGACAGCAGCAGGATAGGAGGGAGACTTGATTTTCTAACCGAGACCCCCCCCCGCCCGGATCCACCAGCTGTGGCTCAAGGGTGGAGGGGGGGGAGAAACCTCGTGACCTTTTTTGCCCAGCAGTTGGGGGGGCATGTGGGGAGGGGGCTGCTATGGTGGGCGCCCTCCTTTCCGTGGGCACAAGACTCGAATTGGGTGTGCGTGGGGGGGGGTCATTGGGCTCCCACATGCCTTTCGTGGCGAGGGGCTGGGGGAGGGAATCAGAGGTCGCTCTCCCCATACAGGGCGCTGGAGAAGGAGACATAGTCCAAGGCGCCTGACACGGCATCGGCTCCGCTGTACTTGGTCATCCGGGTGATGCAGTACTCGGCCTGCTCGGGGGGCAGCTCCCGGCGCAGCTCTTCCACCGTGATGAAGTTCTGCGGAGGACCAAGAAGGAAGAGGGGCCCCCCCACGCCCCGGTTAGAAGGCCAGAGAAGCCTGGAGCTCGGCACCCGCTGGGTAGGAGTCAACTGGACTTGCTTGGGGTTTTTTGTTTTTTCCCCCCCTTGAAAACATTTCGCTTTTCATCCAAGAAGCTTCCTCTGTTCTAACTGAACAGCTTGGGAATGGTGGAAGGATTTATAAGTCTTTGCGTCCCCTCCTCGCGCTGTTCAGCCGGAACCGGAAAAAGCTGCTTGGATGAGAAGCCAAACGTTTTCAAGGGGGGAAAAAAGGGGAATGAAAAAAAAGTCCAGCCACCTTTTGGAAAAAGCATCTTTGGGACAACCGGGACTCGGGACGGTTGAGAATCTCTGCAGACCTTTGCTTGGTAGGAGACGCCAAGGACACGTTGGGCATCTCTAGTTGGCGGGGGGTGGGAGAAGTAGAGGGGGAAGGAGGCCTGACTGAGCCCTGCCATTCAGGACAGACCAGCCCTCCCTCTTGCACCGCTGGGACTGAAGCCCAGCGCATCCTGGAGGCCATCAGGCTGAAGGAGAAGTGGTGGGGTGAAGCTTCCCAGGAATGCCTAGGCTGGGGTGTGGGAGTCTGCCCTGAGGCAGAAAACCAGACCAGGCTTGGATATGGGCTTCTACGGGGTGAGCCTGGGGGGGGGGGGCTTCCTTCCTGCTGCCCGAGAGGTCTACAATACATGGAGAGGCCTGGCACGGAGAGGCCTGGCGTGATCGGCTCCCTCTTCTCCAGCCCCTGGGATGCAGAGCTGGCCCACCTTAGTAAATTCATTAAATTCAAGAATAATTGGGATTATACAGCAGGTTTGGGAGCGGGGGGAGAGAGAGGGGCTGGCGTTCCCTCCTTTGGGACAGAAAGAATTTTCGCCGCTAGGGAAGGAGGGAAGCGGAGAGGGCAAAAAAACAACCCAGAACCAACCAACCAACCAACCGGCTGAATCCCAGATGCTGATTCTCTTTGGCAGGGAGACAAGCTAATCTAGGTTTCATCCTGCCTATAAAAGGAAGAGTCCTTTGTGTGGGCAAAGCAGAATCTCCCCCTCCCCAGCCCCCATCTCCTGACTGGGTTCCCACGCTCACCTTGTCTGAAGCCAGGATCTTGAAGGAGGCGATGACCTGCTCGGCCGTGTCGGTCTCGGCTGTCTCCCGGGTCATGAAGTCGATGAAGGCTTGGAAGGTCACCACCCCTGTGTTGTTGGGATCCACCAGGGTCATGATACGGGCAAACTCCACTTCCCCCTAGGAGCAAGAGGAAGGACCCCTGAGGGGAGGGGAGGCGGATTCTCTGCCCAATTCAGACGGAGAGGCAGGTTCCCAAGTGGGGCAACTCAAAAACTGCCTGGCAGAGCTTCTATACATCTGCGTCCCTGTTGCAACCAACCGCCGGTAATTTTATCGTCTAAAACAGGGGTCTTCAAACTTGGCCCTTTTATGACTTGTGGATTTCAACTTCCAGAATTCCTCAGCCAGCCAAGCTGGCTGAGGAATTCTGGGAGTTGAAGTCCACAAGTCATAAAAGGGCCAAGTTTGAAGACCCCTGGTCTAAAACCAGCGGGCGGCAAGGGAAGCGTTTGCTTGAGGCAAAGGAACGGGGCTGAGAGTCAGTTCGGGCAACTCAAGTTTATCCAGGAGAAGGGACAAATGTTGGGAAAACAACGGGGAAGGTGACATCGGTCGCTTTCTAAGCCGCGCTGGTTTTCCGATGTTCAATCTGCCATCTTTCAAAGGTAAAGCCCGTTCTTTAATTCAATGCCTTCCCCTCCTCATTTTTATTTTATTTTTATTTTTTGAGCCAGAAAGTTACACCCCAGCATTGAGGGAAATGCAGAATCCCAAAGATAACCGAATCCTGGGTTTTTCTGCAGTCTAGATATGGAGACTACAAAGAATCTCTGTTCTTTGTCCCGCTGCTTATTTCCTGGCAATCTGAGGCTCTCTGGGAAGTCTCCCAAGGCCATTGACGATGGCAGCTCTGCATCCCTGCAGGAAAAGAACGACGTTTCCTTCCCAACTTGACGCTGTCTGTACGGGTTTCCTCAGATGGCTGCAAGGATGATTTGTCAGGAGGTCTCTGGTGCACTCTGAGCCGGGTTGTTTTCTCGGAGACCTTTCACGACCCAGCGAGGCAACATCATCATCAGGGTTAGGCTGACTTAGCACTGATGACGTTCCCTAGTTGGGTCGTGAAACGTCTGCAACAAAACTACCAAGCTCAGAGGGGACCGGGGACCCCCGCACTGCAACTCTGAGCTACAAATAAGTCTCCTTTATTGGTTTGTACACGTGCACGGAGTTGAGATCGCTTGCGGCGGTCTTAGTGCCCCCCCACCCGTCTCCAGGAGATGCAGCGGGCACCCAAAAGCCAATCCTCCCCCCATCCAGGCTGGCCTCCTACCAGGTCGTATCCCATGGAGATCAAGCAGGCTCGAAAGTCGTCGGGCTCCATCAGGCCGTTTCGTTTCTGCAATGAGTCAAGCGGGGAAAAGGTGAGGAGCGAAAAGGTGAGGAGCGGAGGAGGCTCAGGCCAGGGCCCCCCACTCCTCTTCACACACACCCCGGCACGTGGCTTGAGTGACAGGCTCCCAACCCCGAGAAAAAGGCCTTTCTGTTCCAGACCTGCGAGCGGCACGAGAACGGTCCTGCTACCCACCCGGTCAAAATGGTTGAAGGAGGCCCGGAACTCGTTCATCTGTTCTTGGCTGATGCCTTTGGCGTCGCGGGTCAGGATCTGGTTCTCCACTTCGTTGATGGTGCGGGCGATGGTGGTCAAGAGCTGCTCCCAGCCCACCCGGATGTGCTGCGGTCAAGAAGAGGGGAGCGGTGGAGAGGGAGAACCGGGGGGGAGGGGAAAGAAGAACGGACTTTCCTTTCTTTATGGGCAGAGAAACCGGCCGGATTGGCTGCGCAGCCGAATTCGACGTGCTGGTGAACGTGATAGTGCTGTCCCCCCCCCCGCCACTTTGCCCCAGGATTGTGGTTGTCCCCAAATTCGGAAACGCATGGTTGACAGCGGTTTCTCAGGCACCCGAAACCCTTCCTTTAGAGACCGTTCAAGGTCACGGCGCCGCCGAAAACAATGACCCAGGATTGGTCCTCCCACTTATGAACTATCCCAGGATCCCTACAGTCCCGTGATCAAAATTTGGCTCCTTCGGCAACCGGCAGGTGATTTATGAAGAGTCGCGGCATCCCAGGGTCTTGTGACCGCCATTTGCAGCCTTCCCAGTCGGCTTCCGACAAGCCAAGTTAAGGGGGAAGGAAGCTGGCTTGGATCGGCGGCCGCAGGATTCATTTAACAACCGTGGCGATTCCCTTAACCGCCGTGGCGGGGGGAAAAAAAGCTTGTCAAATTGAATGCGACTCGCTTCGCGACTGCTTTCCTTAGCAATGGAAAATTCCAACTGAGGTCGTAAATCAAGGACTACCAGTTCTTCCCCCTGCTTTCCTTGCCCTCTTCTGCCCAGGCACTCACTTCCATGGTGTAGTTGGTGTGCTTGTTGTCGAAAACGAGGGCTTCCTGGATGAGCTGGTGGTCGCCTTCCAGCTTGTCGATGTTCACCTTGTAATTGATAATGTTTTGCTCGTGCTGCTTCAGCTGGTTCATTTGGTCCTCAAGGGGTCCACTTATGTCCACGGAGACATGACCGATTTCCTGTAAGGAGAGGGAGGAAAGAATGTTGGCGCAAGATTTGGGCATCTGCCTCAAATCCCCCGGGACCGCCTTCCCCTCAAATATCGTGGGGCACCTTCGGTCCCCCAGAAGCTAAGGCAGTGGTGGCGAACCTATGGCACGGGTGCCAGAGGCGGCACTCAGAGCCCTCTCTGTGGGCACCCGCGCCATGCCCCGGAGGTGGCAACTGTCCCTCTTCAACCAGCCACCTGCTAATTCGCCGGGGTCCCACGTGGCTGAATGCATCCCGGCACGGCTGGTTTCCCTCCTCCCCATCCCGTCCCTGCTGGCCTCGCATGCTGTCCTTTTCCCGGGCACGACCCACTGCATCGCCTCCTCAGCTGTCGGCCGACCATCCATCTCGGAGGCGGCTTCTTTGAACTGCTGGCGACGGGCTGCGGAGCCCCAGAGTGCGTCGGTCGAGGGGCCGGCAGGTTTTGGCTACTGACCATTGGCCTCCATGCGCTCACTGGCCTTTTTGGGGGGGGGCGATGGTGTCAGGCAGCAGCTGCCCCAGCCCTTGCCTTGCCCCATGGCAATGGCACCCCCACCCTGCCTCGCCTCACCCCACAGGATGAGTCTCCTGCCTACCGCCCCACCGGCCAGAGACCGCCTGGATCACCCCCAACCCTGCCCACCCCCTACAGGTGTCCCTCCCCACGAGTGACATTGAGGTGACCACGCTCACCTTGGCCACACCCACCCAATCTGCCATGACCACCACAGCTACGCCCACCCAGTGGGCCATGCCCACCTGGCACCCAGCAATAAAGAAGTGGGTTTTGGGTTGCAGTTTGGGCCCTCGGTCTCTAGAACGTTCGCCACCACTGAGCTAGGGAGATTCTGCAAGTTGGAAAGTGAGGTCCACGAAAAACAAACCAAGCGTTTTATACTTTCTTGTCACTTCTGAACCCTCTTTAGAGTATCCCTCTCTGGTTTAGCCACCCCCACCCCATATTTTTTCCTTAGTGCCCCACTGTAAATGCTTGAAACAGTCTCTGTTTTGAAAAGATAGTTAAGACTAGGCCGGTGTGTCTCTACGCGCGGGTGTGTGGGCTTCAGTTCCCAGAATTCCTCAGCCCTTTCCACTGTGGTCCATTTCCACGCCGCAATGCTGTGACGGGACTTGGTACGTATCCCGTTAAGCATACTCCGTAACCGTAAGCCGCCCCCCCCTTCCCACCAGAGGAACAGAAAGCCGTGCACTGGTGGACAAGAGAAGGCCTGACCTCCATCTTGGTCTGGACCCAGGGACCAATGATATTAGCCTGGGCAGCAAATTGACGTCGCAGGCGTTCGTTGGCTTGCTGCCTCGCCAGCTCTTCCTGCAAGGTCTGGTCGCGGTGTGGAACCAGCTGCTTCACCTAAGGAAAGAGGCAAACTGGTGCTTAAAATCTCGCCAACCCGAGAGGATTGGGGGTGGGGGTGGGGTGGAATCTGAAAAGGGGGAAAAGGAAAGGCACCCCAAATCCCAGCCCCATCCTAGATTGGTTCAAAGCAGGAAATAACGGGGGGGGTGTTGTTTGGTGCCCTCCGAGCTTGGTGGTTTTCTCCAGACGTTTCACTACCCAACCTAAGGTAAAGGTAAAGGTTCCCCCGCAGATGCGTGCTCGTCGTTTCCGACTCTAGGGGCCGGTGCTCATCTCCGTTTCAAAGCCGAAGAGCCAGCGCTTGTCCGAGGACGTCTCCGTGGTCATGTGGCCGGCATGACTAGACGCCAAAGGCGCACGGAACGCTGTTAGCTTCCCACCGTGGTGGTCCCTATTTTTCTACTTGCATTTTTACGTGCTTTCGAACTGCTAGGTGGGCAGAAGCTGGGACGAGTAACAGGCGCTCACTCTGCTACGCGGCACTCGGGATTCGACCCGCCAAACTGCCGACCTTCTGATCGACAAGCTCAGCGTCCTAACCCACTGAGCCACCGCATCCCTTCACTACCCAACTAGATCATATCATATCAGCGTTCACAGAGCGCAAACCTCACCCCCTTCTATCGCTGATGACGTTACCCATACGGGCAAGGAAACGTCTGCAAGGGAACCACCAAGCTTGGGGAGCACCCAGGACCCCGTAGTTCCAACGCTGAGCTACAAATGTTCTCTGTGGTTGGAAAAAGCAACGACATCAAGTGTAACCTCGGGCGCGGAAGGAGCTTCTTGGCGGAGAAGCGAAACATGCTCAAGGAAAAACGAAGAGTCCAGTTGCCTTGTGAAAAAGCACTTTTGGGACAATATCAGAAATTGTTTTCGGCTGCCCAGCGTATCTCAATCAAACAGTCGCTTCAGGACCTTCGGACAAGCTGTAAATTATGGACATAATTAGAGTTTGTGTGGATGAGACCAGCTCTGAAGAATAAACCTCAGGCTTCTCACAGGGGAAAAGCAAATCGTATTTCTTCCTTTCAAAGATAAATAATCAGCCAAGTGGGATGGCTGAAAAAGGTTGTATCAAGTGCCCCCCCACCCCTGCTTCTCCCTAACCAAGCTTTGCATCCAACTGTCTGCTTTATCCACTGAGAGGGAAGCTCAGATACAGCTAATCCTCAACTTACAACCATTCGCTTAGCGACTGTTCGAAGTTACAATGTCCCTGAAAAAAAAAGTGACTTACTGTTTGACTGTTTTTCACATTTACGACCATTGCAGCATTCCCCCCCCATCACATCGATCAAAATTCAGACGCTTGGCAACTGGTGTGAATTTAATGACAGTCGCGCTGTCCCAGGGCCAGGTGATCACCGTTTGTGACCTTCTGCCAAGCAAAATCAACGAGGGAAGCCAGATCCACTTAACAACTGCACGATTCACTTAACAACTGCAGCAGTTCGCTTGGCAACTGTGCCAAGATGGTCGTAAAATGGGGCATAACTCATCTTAAGAACTGTCTGGCTTATCGACGGAAATTTTGGGCTGCGTTGTGGTCATTTGAAGTCGAAGACTGGATTGCGGATTGACAAACCCCGACCACGGATGGAGGGCCGCGACTTATCGAAGGATCCAACTCCGCCTGAAAAACTTGGATTTTCCCCTCGATTTTCCCGCTCCCTGAACGCGGCAGGTTTCTCCGCCGGTTCTCACCTTGTCCCACTTGTTGGCGATGTCGTGATGGGACAGGCTGGTGTAAGGGTTCAGGCCCGACAGCTTGATGCCGTAGGTTTGAGCAATCTTTTGGATCTCGTTCTGGATGCCCAGGATCGCCATGCGCTCCTTGTCAGCCTCCGGCAGGGTGGCTTTAAACTGCTCATGAGCTGTGATTAGGCTCTAGGGAGGAGGAGAAAGAGGGTCTGATCAGCTGCTGCCCCAAGCGGGACGGCGCCCGGAGGAAGGCGGGCGCCATCCGGAGAGCTGTGGTGGCGTAGCGATTAAAGAGCAATATTGCAGGCTAAATTCTGCCCACTGCCAGCAGTTTGATCCTGGCCGGCTCAAGGTTGACTCAGCCTTCCGTCCTTCCGAGGTCAATAAAATGAGGACCCGGATGGTTGCGGGGTGAGGGGGGGGGGAAAGGCCGACTCTGTAAACCACTTGGAGAGGGCTGTAAAGCAGCGGGAAGCGGCATATAAGCGGTGTTGGTCTCCTAAGACCGACCTGGATCTCCTCGATGCTGTGTACGATGAACATGTCCTGGAGGTCCTCGATGGCTCCGTCCATCCAGTTGTTGAACGGGGCGGCTCTCTTGGCAAACTCCAGGTACAGCTGATCGATTGTCTCCAGTAGCTTCTCCACCCGCTGGGCAAAAGGGAAAGAACACCAGATGAATTGTGTGTGTGTGTGTGTGTGTGTGTGTGTGTGTGTGTGTGTGTGTGAGAGAGAGAGAGAGAGAGAGAGAGAGAGAGAGAGAGAGAGAGAGACGTCTGTCTGGTTCACACCTCCCTCCCACCCCTGAACCCATGAGCCACATCCAAGAAGAGACCTTCAATCTCCCTGCGTCCCTTTCTCACCTCTAGGGCATCCCTTCTCTTCTGAGTGAGCGTCCCCAAGGTATCCCATTGGTCGCAGATGGCCTGGCAGCGGGAGTTCACTGAGGCTGCGTCGTGGTAGTCCAGCTCGCTGCGGGGATAAATCGGGAGGAGTTTTTGAGACCTTTATTTTTATTTTCCAGGCCGTGAAAGTGCAGAATGTGTCGTCTGGAACTTATTTAGTAATCCTGCTGAGAAGTCCTTTCATTTAAAAGGAGGAATTGCTCCTGTCCTTTGGAACATCTTGCCCCCAGGTCAGCTCCCAGCCTCCTGACCTTCCTCAGGAGCTTAAAGACCTGGTTCTATCAGTTGGCTTGGGGTGCCAGTGGGGGAGCGTCCCTCTGGCGTAACAGAACACCAGAGTCGGAAGGGATCTTGGAGAAGCAGGAGACCCTAGACCAGGGGTAGGCCACCTTGGCTCTTTGATGACTCGTGGACTTCAACTCCCAGAATTCCTCAGCCGGCGTGGCTCAGCTTGGAAACCTCTCCCTTTCCCTTCAGTGTGGCTGTCTGGGGAATTCTGGGAGTTGAAGTCCACGGGTCATAAAGGAGCCATAGTTTCCCCCACACCGGCTCAGGAATTGTGGAAGTCCACCGAGTCATAAAAGGGCCAGGTTTGAAGACCCCTGGTTTAGAGTGCAGGCCAGGGGTAGGCCACCTGGGCTCTTTTTATGACTCGTGGACTTCAACTCCCAGAATTCCTCAGCCGGCGTGCCTCAGCTTGGAAACCTCTCCCTTTCCCCTCAGCGTGGCTGGCTGGGGAATTCTGGGAGTTGAAGTCCACGGGTCATAAAAGAGCCAAGGTTGCCTACCCCTGCCCTAGACCATTCTGCACAAACCGTTTCCCATCCTTTCCTAAAAACCTCCAGTGTTGGAGCACCCACGTCTGGAGGCCACCTGTTCCACTGGTCTCACTAGAGGTGGCTGATAGATTAATAACAGCTTCCCACCTTCCCCCCCCGCTCATCCCACTCCCTCCCTCCCTCTCTGTATCTACACTATCCCTCTCTTTGGTGGCCAGGGTCCCTGGTCATTCAGGGGGCGCCTCATGCACTGCTGGGCTTCGGGGCTGGGGGCAGCCAGCCTAGTAGGTAAGAACTGGGGAGCAGAACTGAGGCAGGTGCTCGTGTTTCGCCATAATGCTGCTGCCGGCCGGCTGGCCCTCCAGCGGGGTGACACCTACTTGAGCTCCTGAGCGATGGCCGCAATCTGCTCCACTCGGTCCTGGTGAGCGGCCAGGTCGCTCTCAAAGGCCTCGTGCTTGCGCAACAGTGCCCGGATCTCATAGAGGGTGGCTGATTCGTAGTCCTTCTGGGACAGCATGTCTTCCTTCCCTGGGGGTGAAGCAGAGGAAGCAAGAGGGAGCTAAAGGCCGGGCTGGGGGCTGATCAGGAGCAGAGCGTCTGCAGGGATTCGCTGCGTGTAAACAGGGCCCAGCATCCTCCCCTCGGTGTGACTGTAGGGTCCCGTGTCAAACGGTAGATCGCATCATGACCAGCTATAAGCTGAGGGCATCTATGGATCCAGGAGCTGGGTGGGTTTTTTTAACAAAAAAAAATATAAACGATGCTGCGCTTCAATGGTTAGATGGCCTGGACATTGGTATTTGAACAGTTTTTTTAAAAAAAACTTTTGTTATTTTATCGTGAGGGGTCCTTGGTGCTCTCTGAGCTGGGTGGTTTTCTTGCAGACATTTCATTACCCAACTACACCAGTGCTAAAAGAAAGTGGGGTTTGCAGAAAGGAGGAGGAGGAGGAGGAGGAGGAGGAGGAGGAGGAGGAGGAGGAGGAGGAGAATTAAGGGGTCTTTGGGGCTCTCTGAGCTGGGTGGTTTTCCTGCAGACGTTTCATGACCCAAATAGGGAACATCATCAGTGCTAGAAGGGAGGGGTGTTTGTGGAGAGGAGGAGGAGGAGGAGGCCTGTGGGATCCTTGGGGCTCTCTGAGCTGGGTCCTTTTCTTGCAGATGTTTCATGACCCAAACCAGGTAACATCATCATCAGTGCTAGTCCTGATGATGTTACCTAGTTTGGGTCATGAAGCTCCTGCAAGAAAGCAACCCAGCTCAGAGAGTACCGAGAGAATCCCAGTCCTTTCTCCTCCTCCTCCTCCTCTCTGCTCCTCCCTGCAAACCCCACTCCCTTCTAGACCAATGAAGTTACCTGGTTTGGGTCGTGAAACATCTGCAAGAAAACCACCCAGCTCGGAGAGCACCCCTCATGTCAACCCCGAGCCACAAATGTTCTCCTTTATTAACACTTGGTTGTGTTTTGCTCATCTAGGCGAAACGTTACATCTTGTCTTGCTGGTCCTTCTGCGCCTAGATAAATGAGGAGGAGCGGAGGTAGGGGATTCGGTTAGGGTCTCCGCAAATACCTCTGGTCCAGTTCTCGTGCAGGGTGGCCTTTTGCTTGAACTTCTCAGCCAGGTGGTCCAGACGCTCCAGACGCCTGATCTCCGTCAGCAGCCATTCTTCGTAGCCCTTCTCCACTTGTTCCAGACCTTTCCAGGCATTGGCAATGTCCTATGGGCAGAAGGCAGGGGAGGGACAGCCTCAGCTGAGGCTTTGCTCAAAAGGGGTGGGGGGGGAGGCAACCACGCTTGGCTACCGATCCCCCGCCTTCAGGAATCCTCTGGCATCCCTTCCTGTCCCCAATGACGCCTTTTACGAAGCTACCCCTGTCTGTCTCCCATTACACCTGTCCCCTGCTCGGGCAGGGCAGGTATGTTGCGGACCCTGTCCTTTAAAAGAACTCCGACTGGCAGGGTCCAAGGTCCGAGAGATTTCTCTGCCATGGCCCCTGCCCTGTGAAATAGTCTCCCTCCTCCCCCAAAGGTGAGACAGCCACACACACACCCTGGCCTTCCAGAAAGAGTGAAAACATGGCTGTGCGGCCTCGAGTGGGGAGCCCAGAGGAGAAGTCAGCCCTGGGGCTGGTTAGTGGCCTTAGAATTCTCCTTCCCCCTTTCACTTAATTTTTTAAAAAAGTGTTTTGAGTACCCTTGGCTCTTTTTAATTTTTTTAGCTTTTATATACTGTCTTTATACGTTCCTGCTGGGCTGTATGCTGTCCAGAGTCCCTCCCACCCATTAAGGGAGATGGGCAATTTAAAAATGTGACTGAGCAATGTCACTTAAGGGGCCACATGATAGCAGCGGTTCCAATATCTGAGGGGCTGCTGCAAAGAAGAAGGGGGGGGGTTCCACCTGTTCCCCAAAGCACCGGGAAGGGAAGATAAGGAGCAACGGATGGAAACGAATCCAGGAGAGAAGCATCTTGGAATTAAGGAGAAACTTCCTAACGATTTATCAGGGGAAATGGCTTCTCCATCACTGGAGTTTGGGTTTTTTTTAGAAGGGAATGGACAACCTTTTGTCTGAAATTTTATAGGGTTTCCCGATTGAGTAGGGGGATGGACTAGAAGACCTCCACGGTTCCTTCCAACTCTTTGTTATTCAGTTAATTGAACGAATCTTTGGAGAACCAAGTCGCCAGTTTTTCAGTGAGCTAAAAGCAGATCCAAAGGGGAATCAGCAGCTCATGACGGAGATCCCCTCCTCTTAATCTCTGCCAAACAGACACTTGAAATCAGTTGGGGCTAGAGGAAGGGCGGCTAGCCTCAACTCCCCTTCTCTTGAAAGCAGTCGTTTTACTTTCAGTGAGTAAATCGAGAGCAAGCAAGCAACCGATTTAAAATTTGGAACTTGGCTCTCTGCCTAGCAAGCGGGTGAGTTGAAGCAATGTATTTTTTTTCCATGTATTTTTATCTTTCTGTTACCATTTATCTTTTTTTTTAATGTTGACTAAGGATGTGATTTGATACGGTGTTTTTAAGTGGTGTAGCAGATGGCAATCTGTCTTCATTTCTTTTTCCCCCGATAAGGCTTAATGTGGCCGCTCAATAAGATAACATTATGGATTCCGCTCAAGAAAAAACAAGAGCGAGGTGGGTTCAAAACAAAGAAGTAATTCGTTAATTTTTTTTGAAAAAAAAATGTGTAAGAAACAAACCCCCTAGCAAGTCCTGTGCCAAAAATAAAGAGATTTTCAACCATAAAGCTTTACTTAAAAAGGTCAGGGTGAACAAATCTTGCTTTAGTGTTAAGAGTGTAAGGATAATGACAAGCAAACCTCTCTCTCAGAAATGCTTTTAATGAGCTGTTTTAATGAAGTGTTTTAATAACACCAAGCTCTGCGGCACCAGTTAATAAACCAGCAGGCCAATCCTGGGGGGAAAAAAACTGCAGGGTTTGAAACTGTTTTTATAGGCGACCTCGTGACACTACCCTTGAGAATTGCCTATTGGGGATATTTCTCCATTAAGGAATGTTTGCTTCCACGCACAAGGTCAAGAGTACCATTGTAAGCTTCCCATTTGTTGCTTTTCACCATTTCTGTTTTTTTCAAAGTAGCTAAATGCTTTTTCTCAAGGCAGCACAAGGCTCCTGGTCATAGCTGGCTTGTAAAAAAAAATCTGCTAAACAGGCCTCTTTAGAGATAGACCTACATTTATGAACTACTTCCTTCTTTCAGGAAGGGGCACGGCCTACCCCCGACTAGCTTTTCAACAAGTCTTTGGAAACCTTTCATGCAAAGTTACCCAATTCTAGCAACTTTTAAGGCCCGTGGACTTCAACTCCCAGAATTCCCCAGCCAGCCTGGCTGGCTGGAGAATTCTGGGAATTAAAGTCTACGGTCGGAAAGTTACCAAGGTTGGGAAACCGTGTTTTAGCCATTTAATTGTTTCGTTAAAAAATAAGATGTATTCGACTAGATACGATATCAAAGGGTATCTCCCAGATACGTGTCTTGAAATAATATTCCCTCAGAATAGCTGCCCTTATTATTTCCGCCGGGACAGCAAAACCGTGGAAGTACGGGATGGATGCTCGGCCAGATGCTTTCGGAAACCAATGTTGGCTTTCGGGGAAACCCGCGGCCAGCCACGTGAACCCAGGCCGCCCCTGTGGCTTATGGGGCTGCTCCATTTCTGCTCCTTGACTTACGGAGACCATCTTCCCCTCGGAGGGCATGAAGGCTGGACGGTTGCTGAGGCGCAGCTTGGTCTGCAAAGTGTTGAAGTTGATCTCAAGCTGGCACTTCTCCTGGATGCGGGGAGGTTTGTGCACGCGGCGGTAGTCCCGGAAGTCCTCCAGCTTGCGCTGCATGGCGCTCATGTTCTTTTCGGGCACCCGGTTCTCCAGCCAGGGGATGGTGCGGCGGATCCATTCCAACAGCTGCCCGGGAGAAATAGAATCGGTCATCTCCAGGGGCCTTTGGGAGCCACTGTGAGTTCAAACATCCTTTGGGGATCTCCCTCCCTCTTCTATCTATCTATCTATCTATCTATCTATCTATCTATCTATCTATCTATCTATCTATCTATCTATCTATCTGTCTATCTATCTATCTGTATCTATATCTGTCTATCCATTTGTATTATCTATCTATTTCTATCTATCATGTCATCAATCTATCTATGTCATCTATCTAATCTATCTCTCATCTATTTTTCTATCATCAACCTCTCTTCTATCTTTCATCTATCTATCTATCTATCTATCTATCTATCTATCTATCTATCTATCTATCTATATGTATTATTTATCTGTATCTCTGTCTATTTGTATTATCTATCTATCTCTCTATCTCTCTATCTCTCTATCTCTCTATCTCTCTATCTATCTATCTATCTATCTAATCTATTTCTCTGTCTATCTATCATGTCATCAATCTATCTATCTCTGTCATCTATCTAATCTATCTAATCAATTTTTCTATCATCAATCTATCTATCTATCTAATCTATTTCTATGTCTATCTGTCTATCATCTATCTGTCATCTATATCTATCTATCTATCTATCTATCTATCTATCTATCTATCTATCTATCTATCTATCTATCTATCTATCTATCTATCTACCTACCTACCTACCTATCTATCTATCTATCTATCTATCTATCTATCTATCTATCTATCTATCATCTATCCATCATCTACCTACACTCACCTCCTTTCTAATACCCTCTCTCCAATCAGGAGATTAGCATATCCCACCTCCTTTCCCCACCCCTGCTCTTGCTTCTATCGGATCCCAGCGATCACTGCTGCAATCTTGGAAAGGGGAAGAGATCAAGCTGGGAATTTAAAAAAGGGCCTGGTTCTAGGACTTTCCCCTTCAGGCAATTTAAGATCCAGGTTACCTCACTGGCCAGCTTTTCATACTCCTGCATCAGTTTCTCATTCTCTTGATTGACAGCCAGCACCTTGCAGATCCTATTGGCTGCTGTCTCAGCCTGGAAGCAAAGGGAAAGAAAGCAGACATGATTTTAAACATTCCAAGAAACACAACACACACAGCCTGCCTGAGTATTCCTAGTTCCCCTGTGCAGTCTCTGCCAAATATAAACGTCTCTAGAAAAAGTAATCCTAGCTCTGGTTTGTTTGTTTTTTCAATTTCAATTTTTAATTCAATTGAAAAATAACAAAGCAAAAGACTTCAGTGTTTTCAAATCAATTCTCATTTGGCTACCTCCGAAATCAGGACCGCAACCCTACACCCCCCCCCCCCAGAAATTAATATGAGGGAAAGAGCATATGCATCTTTTATGCACTGTTAATTTTGTCCACTGAAGTGAATTATGTACTTTGGAGTACAGTTGTGTTCTGTGATACTTAGGGGACTGCAGACTAAAACATATGAAGAACGGTTGCAGGAGTTGGGTTTGGCCAGTCTAGAGAAAAGAAGGACTAGGGGTGGCATGACATTTGAGGGGCCGCCCCAAAGAAGAGAAAGTCAGTCTATTTTCCAAAGCGCCCGAAGGCAGGACAAGAAGCAACGGATGGAAACTAATCAAGGAGAGAAGAAGCAACCCTGGAACGGAGGAGAAATTTCCTGACAGCGAGGACAATCAATCAGTGGAACAGCTTGCCACCAGAAGTTGTGGTGCTCCATCACAGGAGGTTTTGAAGAAGAGGCTGGACAGTGAGAACAATTAACCAGTGGAACAACCTGGGGGGGCGGGGTTTTTTTTTTTTGAAATTGTGGACCTCTTTATTGTTTTGCTCTCCTGCTTGAGCCGGGGGCTGGACTAGAGGACCTCCAAGGTCCCTTCCAACTCTGTTACGGTAGTTATTTTATAAAATTAACAAACTCATAAGGAAGAACCTTGATTTTACCTGCTCCGCACCAGCAAAAGCATGATAGAAACAAGAAACGTATGTCATGATAGCCTTCTCGTCCGGTTTGGGGGTGTTGACAATATCTGCAGAGGGGAATCAAGGAAAGAGACAGAGGATGGGAGCAGAGCGCAAGGAAAAATCTTCTTTTCAGAGGACTTCCCCTCCGCCATCCAGCACAAAAACACCCACTCCGCTAAGAAGCTTGATCATTCCACAGAGCAACTGGAGTCGGGAGGCAGATGCGTGCTCTGCCCTCCAGTGTCACAGAAGCACCCCCAGTTTGCTCTGCTCCAGTCCAATCCTACGGTCCTTCGCTTTTATACCACCACCTATACAGTCCAGCTCCTCACCTTCTGCGTCCAGCATCTTGGGGATATCCAGGTATTTCTCGGCCACCTCGAAAGCCGTGTTGAGGTTCCCAATGGGATCATCCTGGGAAGAGATGGACGGAGTTATCCTACATGAGTTTTCAACTCTGAGAAAAAAGGGGGCTGGCTAGGTTAAAGGGAGGGAGAAAGGGAGGGAATGAGGTGGGCCTCTCCTAACCAAAGCGACAAAGTTACACGTTCATGAAAAAAAAAATCACTTTGGGAGATAGGAATCTGCCCCAAACTAGATTCTCAGCCCATCACCTTTCTGAGCTTGGCGTAGTCAATGAGGTCGGGACGGTGCCGATGGATCAGGGCGCAGAGGGCCAGGCCATCCTTCCAGCTGGTGTGTAGAGGGGGGGGAACATTGGGGAGAAGGAAGACTGAGTGAGTGTGGCCTGCATTCAACTGAAGGCAGAGGCCTCCCTCCTCCCCATACTTGACTTACAACCTTTCATTTAGAGACTGTTTGACGTTACAACAGGACTGGGAAAAATGACTTAGGGCCGTGTTTCACACTACGACCGTTGCAGCATCCCCGTGGTCACGTGGTCAAAATCCAAAAGCTTGGCAACTGAATCATGTTTATGACGGTTAAAGCATCCCGGGGGTCATGTGTCCCCTTTTGCAACCCCACCCGCCAGGTAGGTCCATCAGAACCTTGGCTGGCCATAAGTCAAGGACTAGCTGTATATGCTCCTGTTTGGGCTACAGACATAATTCTGCTTAAAAGGCTGGATTTGCTCTTAAGGGATCTGGGTGTTCTTGTCAGCCATAAATCAAATGCGAGCCGGCAGTGTGATCCAGTTGCTAAAATGGCCAATGCTGTCAAGGAGCACAAGGTCCCTCCATTCTGCCCTGGGAAGACCTCGCTTAAAATACCATCTCCAATTTTGGAGCCTGCCATTCCAAAAAAATGACAATGACAAATTGGAGCAAGTTCAGAAGAGGGCTGTCAAGATGAGGAAAAAATCCAGAAACCCAAGTCCTGGGAGGATCAGTTGAAGATTTTGGACAGGTCTGGCCTTCAGAGGAGGTGACTAAGGAGAGATATGATAGCAGTCATCGCATAACTGAAAAGCTAGAAGAAGGCGTGGACTTATATTACTGTCTTCTCCGTTGCCTCCCCCCCCCAGGAGGGTAACCTAAACCTCTGGGCTAAAACTACAAAGAGGGAAGTTTGATTAAACATCAGGAGGAACTTTCTGACTTAAGAGCGCTGGGGGAAAAAGATCGACCCGTGATGGGCTGGGGAATTTAGCCACCCTAAGCCTGCATCCTTCGGGTACCTAATGTGGAAGTTCTGCACGTTGACGTTCCGGTAAGGAGCCGTCTTCCTTTGGCACCACAGCAGCAGCCCCTCCTTGGCCGAAGTTTCTGGAAGAGAAGGGAAGGAAGGCCCCTCAAACCTTAAGCCAGCCATGACATGAATTCTACATTTTCAATAGGTTCCTCTGCGTTTATTGTGATCAGGAAAGATGTTTGGAACCAGTCCTATATCCTCTGACTGACGGGGGTCTCTGAATCTGCCCTCGGCCAAGCACGTTCGTTTTTTGTTTTTGTTTTTTTAATCTAAGCCCGAGGTCTCCAAACTTGGCGACTTTTAAGGCTCCCAGAATTCTGGGAGTTGAAGTCCACAGGTCTTTTAAAGTTGCCACGTTTGGAGACTCTTGATCTAAGCTAAGCCTGCTTGGATGGGCAGTGCTGTTCTCCCACCTGTTCTCCCATCCCATTAGAAATCAAACAGCCTTCTGCACGCTAAGCAGAAATTCTACTTCTGAGTCTGCAACATTTTAATATGAGGTTTTATTTTGAGAATTTTGGATTGTATTATACTGATTGTTTGGTGGTTTTACATCCTGTAAATATGGATGTAAGATTCGTTACTGCTGTCATATATTTTGATTGTGTCTGGCCTTCAGGCTGTAATAAACAGATTGACTGATGGATACTTCTGAGCCCGTCTCAGTGATGAAAGGATTAGAGAGCACGTTCGTTGCTTTGCGTTTATCATTATTATTTTTTAATGCCACCTAAATCACGTTATTTGAGTAGGCTGGCCATATAAATGTCGTAAACAAACAAATAATAATAAGATTGGACTGGTTGGAAGTGGCTTTCCAGATCTGTTACTAAAACAACAACAACAACAACCCAATCCTTTCCTCTTTTAAGCTGAAGGGCTGGGAATTAGATCTAGAAAAGTTGGGGAGCGAACGGCTGAGTGGTGCCGTCTCCAAGACAGAGACCCTGAAACCAGATCTCAGAAATGCCACCAAGTCAAGGTCTTCTTGCTTTTCCAGGCTTACCTTCCACCGAGATGTCCTGGATAGCAAATCGGAGGATGATTGTCCAGATCATACCCAAAGTCATCTTCAGATTTCCATCCACAATTTCTGGAATGGAAGGAGGGAAGGAGCATAAAAAGAGATGAAGGTGAACAAGGCAAGTTGAGAGAGGCAGGTAGACTTAACACCGAATAACAGAGCTGAAAGGTCTTCTAGTCTGACCCCCTGCTCAAGCAGGAGACCCTAGACCAGGGGTAGGCAACCTTGGCTCTTTTATGACACATGGACTTCAACTCCCAGAATTCCTGAGCCAGCATGGTGGAAACTTTGGCCCCTTCATGACTTGTGGACTTCAACTCCCAGAATTCCTGAGTCAGCATGGGAGAAACTTTGGCCCCTTTGTGACTCAAGGACTTCAACTCCCAGAATTCCTGAGCCAGCATGGCTCAGCTTGGAAACCTCTCCCTTTCCCCTCAGCATGGCTGGCTCAGGAATTCTGGGAGTTGAAGTCCATGAGTCATAAAAGAGCCAAGGTTGCCTACCCCTGCCCTAGACCAAGGGTTGTCCAGTTTCTCCTTAAAACCCTCCAGCAAGGAAGCACCCACAACTTTTTGAAGGCAAAGCTGTTCCACTGGTTAATTGTTCTAACTCTCAGGAAATTTCTCCTCAGTTCTAAGTTGCTTCTCTCCTTGACTAGTTTCTGTTCATCGTTTCTTGCCCTGCCTTCTGGTGCTTTGGAGAATAGGCTGACTTCCTCTTCTTTGGGGTAGCCCCTCAAATATTGGAATATTGCTATCAATGTCCCCCCCCCCAGTTCTTCTTTTCACTAGACTTGACATACCCAATTCCTGCCCAGTTCCCCCCTACTTCTCCACCACTGAATCAGTCCAGCACCAATTCAGGCCTCTAATCCACTTTTCCTGCGGCTTACTTGCTTTGCACACCAGATTTTCCTTTCTTCTGTTCCAGATAGTAGAGAGGGGGAGGAAAAAAAAACCCACCCTTCACAAGACTACTTACCCTCGGCTCCAATGGATACCAACTTGACCCCCTTACTGGCAATGAAGTCCAGGGCCTTGTTGACATTGGCAATTTTGTGGAACCGCATCTTGCCTTTGTCTGGCTTTGGCAACCGTTCACCTTTTGGAGAAAGAGAGAAACAGTGGAGGTAAAAAGAGAAGGATTGTCAACACTTACAAGAGGCCCCTCTGATCCAAACCCCAAAGTCTTGTCAACTTGCTACACACTAGTGTGTGTCTGATTCTTGCACGGTGATTGGTGGAGACTGGAGAGGAGTGTGACTCACAGAACATACAATAATAGGATTGGAAGGGACCGTGGAGGTCTTGTAGACCAGGGGTAGGCAACCTTGGCTCTTTTATGACTCATGGACTTCAACTCCCAGAATTCCTGAGTCAGCTATGCTGACTCAGGAATTCTGGGAGTTGAAGTCCATGAGTCATAAAAGAGCCGAGGTTGCCTACCCCTGTTCTAGACCAATCCCCTGTTCAAGCAAGAGACTTTATACCATCCTGGACAAATGACTGTCCAGTCTCTTCTTCAAAACCTCCTGTGATGGAGCACCCACAACTTCTGAAGGCAAGCCGTTCCTCTCATGGATTGTTCTCAGAGTCAGAAAATTTCCTTCGTTCCAGATTGGTTCTCTCCATGATTAGTTTCCATCCGTTGCTTTGTGTCAGGTGCTTTGAAGAATAGTTTGACCCCTTCTTCTCGGTGGGAACCCCTCAAATACTGGAAGCCTGCTATCATGCCTCCCCTAGTCTTTCTTTTCGTTAGACTAGACATCCCCAGTTCCCGCAACCATTCTTCATAAGTTTTAATCTCCGGTCCCCTGATCATCTTTGTTGCTCTTCTCTGCATTCTTCCTAGAGTCTCAACGTCTTTGTTATATCACGGTGGCCAAAAAACTAGGTGCAATATCCCAAGACTTTAAGACTTCAACTCCCAGAATTCCCCAAATGGCATTGTTGACACACCCCCCCCTTCTCTGTGACAGTCCCTCAAATACTGGCAGATTCTATCGTGTCATGCCCAATCCTTCTCTTCATTAGACTAGATACAACTTGCTCCCGCAATCAGGTCCCCGTCATCACATCGTGTCCAGCTGAAAGCTAAGGGCATGTACCAGTCCAGTATCTGATTTTTTTTAAATATAAACAATGCTGCGCTTCAATGATGACCTAGAGACGTTGGTATTTGAACACAGATCTTTTTAAGGTTTATATTTTACTGTGTTTTACTAATCTAGGTGAAACGTTAGTATGTATTGCAGTCCACGCACAATATGCTACACACTAAATAGATCGATCTCCTTTGAACTGTAAACCTCCTGTTTCCGCCACCCTCTGCTGCTTGGCGGCTGGCCCCCCTCCCCTCCCCTCCCCACACCAGTGTTCTCCTACCTGAAATCACCTCTAATAGGAGCATGAGTTTAAGGCCATTCCGGAAATCCTCTTCAATATTCTCAATCTGCGTCCCTGCCTTCCGCAGGTGAGAATTGCACCAAGCTGTGAAAGTCTGAGGGGTTGGGGGGGGGGGGGTGAGAAATACAGCGAAAATCAATATGGAGTTATTTGGTTGTCACAAGGACAGCTGAGTAACACGTTTCGAGAGAAATGGCAGCTTTGTTAGCTTTGCACACACACAAAAAGTCCTTAAAACATTTAGCGGAGCGTAAGGTTTTGTGCTCTAGAGAGTCTCATTGGCCAAATATATTTGTTTGTTTGTATCCCATCTTTTTATTATTTTTACACAGAACTCAAAGGCAGTAAACATATCCAGTTCACTTCCTCTTCCTCTTTTCCCCACAGCAACAACCCTGTGAGGTAGGTAGGGCTGAGAGAGAGAGAGGGACTGGCCCAAAGTCACCCAGCTTTAGGCTTTCATGCCTAAAGCGGGACTAGAACTCACCGTCTCCTGGTGATTGGTTCAAAGGCACCCAGCCAACTCCATCTACTCTTCCACCCTTTCCTAACGCTCATTTTCACTTCCTTTTAGTTACTGCCATTCCTGCCAGACCCATATCTATCATCTATCATCTATCTATCTATCTATCTATCTATCTATCTATCTATCTATCTATCTATCTATTCCTGCCAGACCCATCTCTCTCTCTCTCTCTCTCTCTCTCTCTCTATCTTTTATCTGTTCTTTCTTAGCCTTTCCCCCCCCCCAAAGAGATGGAGTAAACTGGGAGGAAAGGAACTGGCTGAATCCTAATGAATAATTCAAATGAATAATCAGAATTAGTGTGTGGAGAAAAAACAAAACAAAAGGCGGATTAGTTGAATCGTTACTGACGTTGTTATTGAAACTGATAATTTTTCTTCAGACAAACATTGCGGGTAAAGCCCAGAAGAAAAGATAGTTCCTATAACGTGTCCAGAGAGTAAAACAGATTTTTTTCTCCTTCCGGTCACTTGCGATGCTTGGAAACTGCCTGCATAAGTTCCTGAAATCTGGGCCAGATTTTTCAGAAGTGATTTGCCATTGCCTCCTTCCTAGGGCTGAGAGAAAGTGACTGGCCCAAGTTCACACAGCTGGCTTTTCTAGCCCAATGTCTTAACCGCCAGACCAAACTGACTCTCAGAATCGATTTACAGTAGTTTCATCCCTTGAGAAAAACAGAATTTGAACGTTAAAATAAACTTGTAATTCAGTTTACTGACATTTCTGTCTGTGGGGCTTTTATTTCATGGGAATAGCAACATGGAGGTTTAAGAGATAGGAAGTGGCTTTGTACTAAAACCAAACCTTTGATCTCCCTGCGTAGGTCTTACGGTGGCGTGTCACTTCTCAAACAATGATTTTTCCTAGTCCTACCCAGAAGTGCCAGAGAGGTTGAACACGGGGCCTTTTATAGCCCAATCTAGGGCTCCCCTTTTGTCTGGCAGATAGGTGAGCTTGGCAGATCAGCCTGATTATGCCGATGAATCTTGCTGGGCTTTTGCAAATGTCGACACAGCAGTAGAGAAGGTACAGTGAAAGTCTTGGAAGAACGTAAGCGGCAATCGTTAATAAAACATGAGCTTAGCCCAGGAAAACAGGGAAGTGTAAAAGCTTCATATTGCCCTGTCTTAACTCTTTCACAGAAAAGGGAAATAGAAACTTTATCTGTTATTGGAGCCTACTGACCATCAACAGGAGTCTAGTATCTCTAATAGCATCTCGTTTCCTGACCTGGTCTGTTTTGAAAAGGTAGACAATGACACAACCAAAAAGGAACCCCTGGTTTTCCTGGACGCGTTTGCTTGTTCTGGCTAACCTACATACCCCTGAGAGTCAGCAATAATGTAGAACGGGAGTAGGGAAAGCAATGGGAGAGACGTCCTGAGAAAATCTGAATTATTGCCAGGAGCCCAGATCAATCTCCTCCCGGAAAAAGTCTTTTCATCCTAAACAAGATTTGCTGAAATCAAGGGTGGTGGTATAGAAGTCGGTCTCTGGCCAAAAGGATGTACATATATATGAGTTCCAGTTGCGGTATCAAATGTGAATTCCAAGGTTGAGAGGATGTTCTGCAATCGATCTGTTCCCTTACTTGAGCCACTCCTTAGCATATTCTAATTTTAAAAAAAAATGATATAGAACTCGTGCAACCTAAGTCTGCTTTTTCTCATTATAGGGAGATCACATTCCTTTCCCTCTGTCCCCAAAATACAAACAGTAAATGAAGGGGCTGCATCCATTTCTCAGTTCCTCCCTTCCTTAAGAATAGAATTAATTAGAAGGAGATGCTAAAAATACCTGTGACAGAGTCGTAGAGCAATCATTTATTTTGAAAACATTTGGGTCATGTCTGCTCATTGGTCTATTTTTCAAGGAACCATTTTTGGAAGGAAGAATTTTAAGGCTGGAACACCATGGGAAGATACAGAGACTCTAGACTGATGTGAATTATTTGGATTGTCAACTAAAATAAATTGGCAGGAAAATTATTTTCCTGAAAGATCAGAATAAGTATCTGCTGAATCCCTTAGGGAACACTTTTTTTTCTTGATGGTTTCTGCTAAAAGTTTGGCCCTTGGTACAAAAAAAGATAAATTAAAATTGATTGCCTTAAACTTGAAAAGTAGTAATCGTATATCTATTCTTTTTTTTTTTGGCAGCCTATTCACAGTTACATAATTACTTTAGAAGCCAGCCTTTCTAACTAGAGGAAAAGCAGGATGCAAATAAAGCCCTAATATAAAGCAGAATGTACAAGTGGACATTTGAATTTAAACAAAATTTAATCCAAGCATGGAGTCTCACAAATCTTCTGTCATTGCTTGGCAAATCCAGCAGCCAAATGAGTTTCCTCTTGATCAAGTATTAATTCCAGAGCTTCTCTATTAAATCATAATGCTGGATAAGCTTACCTAGTCCAAAGGGGATATATACAGGCACAGACTCATTTGCACTGTCTTCAAAGCCCAAAAACATAATAATAACATACAACTCACACAATGATCTCCATTCTCTCTTCCATAGATTACAAATGAGCAAAATGGATCCCCTGCAAATCAAATCTCTTGTCTCCCATGTTACATACATTGTACATTCACTCCTGAACGCTGTTCAAGAAGTCAAACTCTTTTCAGCAGCCATTTGCTAGCACGAATAGAATAGAATAACGGAATGAAATAATAGAATAGAATAGAATAGAATAGAATAGAATAGAATAGAATAGAATAGAATAGAATAGAATAGAATAGAATAGAATAGAATAGAATAGAATAGAATGAATAATGGAATAGAATGGAATGGAATGGAATGGAATGGAATGGAATGGAATGGAATAGAATAGAATAGAATAGAATAGAATAGAATAGAATAGAATAGAATAGAATAGAATAATGGAATGGAATGGAATGGAATGGAATAGAATAGAGTAGAATAGAGTAGAATAGAATAATGGAATGGAATGGAGTGGAGTGGAGTGGAGTGGAGTAGAGTAGAGTAGAGTAGAGTAGAGTAGAGTAGAGTCGAGTAGAGTCGAGTAGAGTAGAGTAGAGTAGAGTAGAGTAGAGTAGAACAGAAGAATGGAATGGAATGGAATGGAATGGAATGGAATGGAATGGAATGGAATAGAATAGAATAGAATAGAATAGAATAGAATAGAATAGAATAGAATAGAATAGAATAATAGAATAGAATAGAATAGAATAGTTCTTTATTGGCCAAGTGTGATTGGACGCACAAGGAATTTGTCTCTGATGCATAAGCTCTCAGAACATATACAAGCAACAAAGTGATAAATCACAAATCCTAAGATACAATCATAAACCCTAAGATACAACCAACAAAGTGGTAGTCATAAGATACCAATAGGAGCAGATAATAGGAAAGATGGCAAGGGTAATAGTAATACAGTCCTACTACATTCTTATCCTTAGGCATAAGACAGTGCTATGGGAATTATGTGTAGCAGACTGATGGCATGGGGAGAAAAACTATCTTTGTGTCTAGCTGTTGTGGCATGCAATGTCTATAGCAAACTCTAAAAGATAGCTTCTGCTGCTTTTTTAATGAAATCAAGAGTTTTTGTAAGTATGGAGAATTCTCTGATTTCTGGGCTATTTTGAGGATGTGCATGGTTACAAGTGTTGGTTGAAAAACTAACAACAACAACAAAAAAATCAATATATGAACTGAGGGAGAGGGGGATTTTAAACATCCAGGAAAACTTCCGTACCTAGAAGTATATCCAATTAGAGCAGGATGCTCTAAATTTTTTTTTCCTGGCTTCACCTCTAAGAAAAAACTAAGTTGATAAAGACACAGAATTCTACATATAACTAGTGCTTTTTTTGTAAAAGAAAAAGGTGCCGGAACTCACACCGTAAGACAAGAATGGACTAGGTTTTTTCTGCCTTTCAAGAACATATACGAGGGAGAAACCTGTGTCCAAAAGCAAAATGGGTTCAGAGGGAAAGAACAGCAGAGGGCACAAAGGATGCCAGAGGCAAAAAGAAGAGTGAAGGAGTGGTCCTACACATTTTAAATTCCGGTGACTCCCAAATCAGCCGATTTTTATTTTATTTTTAAAGAATCCCTTGATCCTAAAGGACCAGGCTGCAGCTCCCTTGTGCTCTATTATGTCTGTATTGAGTTTCCAATGGTCAAAGGAGCCAAATCCCTGATAATACAATAGTACCCAGAAGGCTTAAGCAGACTTATCAGACAAGCGCTTACTCATTATTGTAATTCAAAACGGAGGAGTGGCCCGAATGAGGAAACTGTTAACTGGGGAACGCAGATTGGGTTAATCCTAAAGGAATCTAAATATACAAGCAAGTATATACAAATATAATAAACTTAAACTTAAACTTATATGCATTCTTAACGAGGAGCACACAAGAGGTAATCCTGGATTCAGATTCCAATTGGGTCACCTCGAGTCAGTGGCTACAGGCCTTCATCCTGCAGTGGATAGACAATGGTTAAAATGACGATATCTGGGAGGGGAGCAGAAATGGCCTCACTTGATGTAGCTCTTGATGTAGCTCTTCCAACCATAGAATCCTATGGCTAGAAAGTTTAGGACTGCCCCCACCCTCCGTTCTTTCCACCGGGACCTGAAGACCTGGCTCTTCGAGCTCTCTGGCCCAGGCTGAGAATATTTTTAATTTTAATTTTAACTGGGTTTTAATTTTTTCAGGGTTCTATTTAATCACTTTTAATTTGTTTTAACGTTTGTATTGACTGTTTTTTAAATGCCCTGTAAACCGCCCTGAGTCCTTCGGGAAAGGGCGGTATATAAATCTAAATAAAATAAAATAAAATAAATAAATAGAAAGGGACCTTGGAGGTCTTCTAGTCCAATTCCCTGCCCAAGGCAAGAGTTGGCATACTATCCTGGACAAACGGTTGTCCAATCTTTTCTTGAAAACCTCCAGCCACGCCATCAACCTCAAGCATTACAGTCACAAGTTCAGCCTCTTAACATCATCTATTCCCGAGATTAGAGTTATCCAATTCTACACTGATTCAAGACAAGTTGGCGCAGAAGTTTCAAGGCCTCAAGAAATTGAATCGATCACATCAGCAAGTATTGCGGGCCCAATTGGCAAAAAGAACGCCAAGGACCGCATTGGTGGGAAACGCGTGGAAGAGACAATGGCTAGAATGATGATGATGATGATGATGATGGAAAAGCATTGTATAGGTCCCCTTGATTTCCTTGAAGGACGAGATATAATGGTAACAAATTGCTTGCTGTATGTCTGTGTAATTTGCTACACGTCTACATAATTGTAATAAATGGCTTGCTTACAGGCCTGCATTGTGAAAGCTGGTTCAGAAATCGGTCTCCACAAACTGCCCCAGCTTTCATAGGAGCAATGAAGGGAGGCAAAAAGGGAAGATGGTCGAGATCTTTTCCTTGATCTGTTTACTCGTCCCAGCTTCTGCCAACCTAGCAGTTTGAAAGCACGTAAAAATGCAAGTAGAAAAATAGGGACCACTACGGTGGGAAGGTAACAGCGTTCCGTGCGCCTTTGGCATCTAGTCATGCCGGCCACATGACCACGGAGACGTCGTCGGACAAGCGCCAGCTCTTCGGCTTTGAAACGGAGATGAGCACCGGCCACTAGAGTCGGAAACGACTAGCACGCATGTGCGGGGGAACCTTTACCTTTAATTACTCAAAATGCAACCATTCCTCCTTGCAGTTAAGTTTGAAATTATAAAGCAAGAGGATACTCATCCCTCGTTAAGACTTTAAGTCCTTCGCACTATCAAATAATGTGAGCAAAGCAACTGGCGTGCTTTGCTATCTCGGTCAGATTCTATTATTTTGGCTCTCCCCCAGTCTGGAAGATTGCCAAACTGTACAGATCTGTGCTCCTTAACTGAGGGCTTTGTGTACGTCTGTGCGACTGACACAATGGGAAGCTATTTCCAGGTTCGCACACACACAATGAGGCCAGCCAAGGCAAATATCGCCCTGCAGGTGCCATGCCAGGGATGGTTTTTTTTTGTCCCATGGGCCCGTTGATGAGGCTTAACAGATCTGGCAGCTCCCAACGCCATTACAAAAGAGGCAATCCCTACTTTTGTGCTCTGCTGGAGACAGCCACAAGATGATGAAACACAACAAAGTGGTTTGACAGAGGGAGGAGAGGTGGATATTTTGATCTGCCCAGTCTCATTTTGGAGAAGAGGAATGCATCTGAAGTTAGCAGCTTGTGGATTCCAGGAAGAAATGTGCGGATTGGCATCTCCCTAAAATACGTGGAACGGCGTGCAGGGGTTTATTGAATGGCTTGATTTGTGACACCGAAATGCACTGAAATACATCTTTTGATTTTTTTTAAAAAATGTGCTGGTAACATATCCTACAAATGCATTTAAATTCACATTTGGGGGGGGGAAGGGAGGTTAGGGCAGATTAAATGTGCATTTTATGTGGGATTTTTTTTTGGGGGGGGGAACCTTTGTGTCAGTCTTGACTCTTGGAGGCTGCACAATACAGTGCCCGAGGCTTTCCTAGGGGCAAGATTTTTGGGCTGAGAGACTGGCCCAAAGGATCCTGGAAAGTTTCATTTAAAAAAAAAATCAGGAAAAAAGGTGGAAATGGAATAGAACCGTTTCCAATTTAAAGAAGTAACAAACCCCACGACTGTTTGTTGCTGCTACATCAACTTATTAAAGAAAGCATCACATCCAGGCCCTGGATCCTTCCTTGACTTTTGTGAGTCTTTTCCATAATTCCCGTAATGCCGGGGCTTAAGAGTTAGCCTAAACTCCCCTATCCTATACGGAAGTCTTACATCTTACACTTTTTGTCCTTATGGGTTTTCAGGCGAGGGGCTGGGACACAACTCTCCTCATCCTCACACCAGGGTGATTATGGACATTGTAGTAAAACGCAGTTAGGGGTCTCGGTGGGAAAGTCTTCTCCAGACTAGATGCTCTCAGGCTTTGCTGCATCCTTGGAACAACAACAACAACCACAACCACCACAACAAAACTCCCCTCCTTAGCAATGTCTTTTGTTCGTACCTTTGCTACCCTGGCTTTTCTAGACGCTCTGTTTCACATTCTCCCACTTTAGTTTTAAATTGTAATCTCGACGGGCTGGAAGAGTCAATCTCAAGCTCGAATAGCCAGAAATTGTGGGTGGCAGGCCTGAGCAGGCATGTTTGTATGTAGAGTTGCGAGACTCTAAAACAGAGAGTTTAAGAAGTGTTAAGTAAGATTAAAATTTAGCATCTGGTGTTTTCTAGTTGCCTCTACAAGGAAGATACTAAGTCCAAGGTAGTATCCATAAGCTGAATAGAGATTTAAACGGATTTTTTTTCACACTGACTAACCAGCATGTTATCTATTGTGGGTCCAATGGCTCAGTGGTTAAAGAAACTGAGCTTGTCAAACTGGAAAGCTGACAGAAACGGGGTGAGCTCCTATTCCTGTCCCAGCTCCTGGCCACCCAGCAGTTTGAAAGCGTGAAAGTAGATTAATGGGTACCACTTCAGTGGGAAGGCAACAGCGTTCCATGCGCCTTTCACATATAGTCATGCTGGCCACATAACCACAGAAATGTCTTCCGACAACGCTGGCTCCCTCAGCCAAGAAACAGAGGCGAGAACCACGCCCCAGAGTTGGACATGACTGGACAGGGCAAACTTTACCTTTATCTACTGAACAAGCCTAGCGTTATTTACTAATTAAACAAATTTACGTGGACGCCCACCTCACACACAGGGTGACTCCTTTAGAAAAAAAAATACAATTTAAATGCAGATAGTAGGGAAAACTGAAGTTGGGACAAGGCGAAATAGAGCATCTGGAAAAGCAAAGGTGTGGAAAAAAATAAAATACATTGCTAAGGAGTTTTGTTGTTTTTCCAAGGATGCAGCAAAGCCTGTTTTGTTGAGAGCGTCTAGTCTGGAGATCCAACCAACCATTTTTTTTCTTTTTTAAAAAAACAAAGTAAGTCTGTCTACACCAGAGAATGAATAAAGCACTTGTTTCGCTCAAGAGATGCAACTCTCTTTAAATAGCCTCTTCGTTCTGAAGGCCCATCTATCTTTTAGGGAAGGGAGACCCTTCTCGTACCCTAATTAAGCTCTCTGTCCTCTTCCAAAATACTACTATTAGCTCATCATTAACCTCCTTGCACGGCAGTGGAGCCGAAGGGCAGTTTTTAGAAGCTGCCTTACATGGGCAAGGCATCTGGAACAGCAGCAGCAGCAGCTACCCGATACCCAACTGCTGTAACACCAGCCCCACAGATCTCCAGCATCAGCAGGAAATAAGCGCCTGGACGCAGAGCTATACGACTAAGGCGTTAGAAGAAACAATTCCAGATCAGCAAAATGGAGTTGGTGACGAGAAGTTGGGTACATCCAGGTATTCACCTTTGCAAATGTGGCCAGTCTGTTCAGTACAGTTCACTGGTCACTGTGGTCAAGAGTGGCTACAGGTAGTCCTCAACTTATGACCTCGACTGGATCAGCACTTCGGCTGTGAGTCATCGCCGTCCTAAGTTGAGGCACTGTGTGGACTTGATTTTAGAACCGTTTGGGGGGGGGACGATTGTTAAGCAAACCATGTGGGGGTTAAGCGAATCAGATGGTCCTAAGTGCAAATCTATTTTAACCAATAGGCATTTTTGCCGTTCTTGCTGGAAAAGAGCCACACACACAAAATCGCAAAAGCCAACCACAGGACATGGCAACCAGTCATAAATGCAAAATATGATCGTGTGATCGCAGGGATGGTGCAGCAATTGTACCTTTGAGGCAGATCGTAAGCAACTTTCTCAAGTCCGTAGAACTTCAAATGGTTGTTAATCAACCAGCTGTAAGTCAAGGGCTACCCATATAAGGTGTGGCAGTCATACACAGGTGCATTAAAACATGCAATATGTGGTGGCTAGCTGGTAAATGTTTTGCTTGACAGGGGGGATTCAAGCTGAAGAAAGTGGGCCTGGAAGTGTCCTGTCATTTTCAGGTAACCACACGTCCTTGAGTGGTGGTGGTGTTTTAAAAGATAAACTTTCAGATTTTGGAATAGGGAGGAAATAAGCTTTGTCCTCTGTCTTCTTCACAAAGATGTTTATTTTTCTTATCCATGGAATGAAATGGGATGAAAATTACGTAGGTCATCCTTCCTCAACCTGATCCCGCTAAGGCAGGGGTAGGGAACCTTGGCTCTTTTTTATGACTCATGGACTTCAACTCCCAGAATTCCTGAGCCAGCTGGCTCAGGAATTCTGGGAGTTGAAGTCCATGAGTCATAAAAGAGCCAAGGTTGCCTACCCCTGCTCTAAGGTGATCTCAAGATGGACCACGCAGTAGGAGAAGTTTTGTTAGATAAACAGGTATGTAGAACTGAATAAAGGAGAGCAAATAGATATAAGGTGTAGAAGAAAGTTGAGTTACGTGGATGAGTCTAATTGGGCCAGCATAGACCATCTCAACCAGCGTTGGAACCAGACATTGCAAAAACAAGCAAAGAGAGGAATTTCTTACGTGCCCAACAACAATAGACAGACCAGCAACTTTTGTGGTTATAAAAACAAGATCTAGCTAGAAGCCTGTGCATCTCGCTTCTTCTAAAGATCCCATCACCTACATTAAATGCATTTTTTTTAAAGAAAAGAACTAGAAGATACAGGTTTATTGTCCCAAAGGGTTTTTTCTGGAAAACGTTTCGCTTCTCAGCCAAGAACTGAAAATGCTTCTTTGGATGAAAAGCGAAACGTTTTCAAGGGGGGGAAACCCCCCAAGAAAGTCCAGCTGCCCTTTTGGAAAAGCATCTCTGGGATAACCACGACCTGGATGACTGAGAATCTCCATCGACATAGGGATTTATTCAATGTAGCAAGAGAGCAGAATGTGGGGAAGCTCTTAAGTCATCTTGAATCACAAGCCGATGAAGGCAGCTCTTTCCCAGAAACGGCCTTCCAGGGCTCGGTAACAACCTGTACTAAACAATCAGGCACATTGTGATGCAATCTTAGATGCTCTTCAGGCCCTTCCCCATTATCACAAGACTTCCGTGCCTTCGACCCCCCCCAAAGTAAACAGGTGGGAGAGATCCTTTTGGCTGTAGAGGCCCAAAGTGATCCCTGACGTAGGCTACCCTGACTCGCTTTCGTCACATTTAAGCTTTAGGGAAACATCGATCTTTTTTAGCTGACCAGACATTGCATTGATGGTATCTCAAAGTACCCGGCTGGGAAGATGAATCAGATCCGTTATATACCGGTACTTTGGCTGAGAATCGTTATCCGAAAAGATGGGTGAGGAACGCTGGTGTGCGTTTGAGATACCAAATCGAATGAGATACGTAAGAGAGTGGTCATAATTTAACTGTTAAGGTCAATTCGATTCGCAATGCAGAGGGAAGGGCCTAGTGCAACGAGGTAGGCTTTGCGTGTGATTATTGGTGTGAGAATACCAGCAAAACGTTGCTTAAAACTTACTGTCTGCTTATCTGGCATCATAGAAATATCAGAAAACTACCCTGTGCTAAATCAGACCATCTTAAGAACACCAAAATTCCCTCACCTGCTGCTCTCCAGATATACCTGGCTAGAAATCCCAAATGCTTGGTGGTAATCAGAAGAAATCCACTAAGTGACTTTCCCTCCTCAGGCCCGGTTTTCAGGTTTTCCTACTTTTTCCCTAAAGCACTGAGGACTGAACGGGATCTCTTTCGTGTAAAGCACAAGTTCGACTACTCGTAAAGCACAGCCTGTCCTCAAAAATCCGAAAAGCAAATTAGAAAACGGGACAAAAAGGCAAGAAACCTCCTTAGACATTATACCAAATCCGGTTTCAAAGCCAAATAGCATTAAATATCAAAACTCAGCTAAAGCTAATCTTCAGTGGCAAAAAAAAAAAAAAAAGAATCAGGAGATGTCCGGGCGCGCCTTTTCCAATTAATAGATTTTATTAAAAAGCAGAATCTTTTGCGAGCTGATGGAGGCAACTGCAGCTCGCAAAAAAAAACGTACGGCTTTTAATAAGATGTGTTACTCAGAAAAGTAACACTTCCTTTTGATTTTTTATTGTTAACTCATTTCCTCATCCGCGTTCCACAGAAGACGCTACTTCCAGTTCCCTGCCTCAAAATACATGAACAGGTGCAGAATAAAAAGGTTAATGTAACCAGAAGGTTGCATATTTTTCTTCATAGAACCACGCTATCTGCAGAATGAACCTGTCTAGCGTAGCATTCAACTTTATTATTCTTAGATAACTGAGGCTAAAAAGATAGTGGATACGAGGAGAAAAATAAAAAAGAGAGACTCTAAATCTAGATTCTAGAGCACACAGCCCAAATCTGGCACATATGCTTTGCCCTACAAAAAAAGGCCAAGTGCTCCCTCCGAGCCACAATTAAAGTATTTTGGGAAAAGATGAATAATTCTCTGAAAACTATCTTTGCTTAAAGGGGGGGTGGGGTCTCCTGTAACATGACTTCAGTGATTTTTTTTTTGAGCGAGAAGAATTCAGAGGAATGTCCCCAGTTTGTAACTATTACAGGAGCTCCACAAACGATAGGTATAGCCAAGAGGGTTGGCAGGCACCTCTTACAAGAGTTGCACAGAAAGCAGAATTGATGCACAAATGACGGGCCAGTCTTTTACAGCGCCCCCCTCCCCCATCGCTATCCTTAGAAAGGAAGAGGTCATGATTTAACTGAAATAAGGATGGGAGTTTGTGAGTTCCTTTCTCCTTCTCCTCACAGCCCCTAAATTCCATACGCTCCCAAATGCTCTCTCATGGCCGGGACTTGAAAAAACTCAAGATATTGTGGGTTGTGTGTTTTTTTTTTAAGTGCAAGTGGCTTCCTTCTCACAGCACAAGAGTTCTGAGTCCTATTTTAGGATCAGATATTCTGGCACGTTTGCAAATGACTGCTTAATTACTAAGGGAGATGCGCTGGCATACAAGCCTGTATTCTCTTCGGGCGAAGAGGCAAGGGCCGTCTCTGAAAGCCTGCAATTAGGATACGGCCCGTATCCGATAACATTTTTTAAACGAGCTGTGCTAGGGCAAGTTCCCAACTGCCGCAAAAAAGATATATTTAGCCGGTTCCTTTCCTTCTCCCTCGGGTCTCTGTCATTCCAAGCATTGCTCAGACACGGCTCCGGCCCTTGGTAGATTCCACTCCACTGACATATGCGCTCCTTCCTTCTTTCCTTCTCTGCACACCCCTTCTGTCCACCAGTACGACTTTGAATCTCGCCTGACGTACGGTGCCCAAAATGTCACTCATGATTGGCTCTGTGCGGGATGTGGAACTGGCTGATGGGAAGTGACAGCTGCAGGCAACGGTATCTAATGTACAGAGATGGCAGCTGGCTCTTAGAAGATGGGTCTCCTCACTCCTATAATATAGGTGTAAGATGCCTTGCTTCCTCTAGGGCAGCGGTTAGCTCTACAGACAAAATAGTTATTTCAGTGCAGCGGATTTCAGAAAAGCGGGCCATTTCCACACAAGGGTTAGTTATATTCCAACACGGACTCCGCCGTCAGGGTAAGTTAATTCCATCACTGACTCCCCCATCAAGTTTTTTTTTTAAAAAAAATCAATACAAGTCTTTCCTCCACACTGCAAATTCCACTGAGTCGTTATGACCTCAGACCTCCACGTCCGTGGATTCGGGAGCGTTTTATCTGTCTTCCCACTCGGCCAATTTCCACCGAGGCCAACGCGAGGCAGTTCCTCTCCCTCCCAGGAAGAAAAAGGTGCACCCCCAGAACTACTACCAGTAATTAGGATTGGTACCACTGGAAATAAAATGCAAGTTTGTCAGTAAAACCAACGCGGTGAGGAATTAAGAGGAACGAGCCAGCTGGGTGGTGACCCAGCAGCTCTCCTGGGGAACGTTCCGTTCAGAAAGACCCAGGTTGGGCCTGGAACCCATCTTGGATCTGCTGTTTTCTCTCCCTAACTGGCCTACCTTTCGCTGTTGCTTTTCCCAGGCTGGGTCAAGCAGTAAGTCCCGGTCCCAGTCTTCTTCCTGTGCCATATACTCATCAGTCACCATGTAGGAGTGGTTGTACTGGATGTGCGTTTCTATCTGCGTCGTCATGTTGCCTTGTTCTGCGAAGCCCTGTCCTTGGTGCCTATTCTCTCCCCTGCAATTCACACGGTTTCCACCCCCGCCTGGCTCAAGCTTTCGGTCCCCTTTTCGCTTTGCTCCCCTCTCAGCTCCCCTTAGAGGTCAAGATTTCCCCCCAAGTCCTTCCAGGCTGTGTGTCTGCCTGCTTTGCAGCTGCACCTGTCAAAACCAATCCACGTGACCAGTCCTCAATAAGTATTATCAGCCCTGGGAAGGGAGATCAGGTTCCATCTTAAAAAGGCCACGGGGAGGGGACAGCACAAGTGTTCCTACCAACCAGATAGGGGTGGTGAAGACAACTGTTGGGAAGCCAAGTATTTCCCCCCCACCCTTAAAGCAGAGCCACAAGCTCTTAAAAAAGAAATTGCTCCAGTGGGCTGAATGTCTCTCCCACAAAACCCATGCCAGATGCAGGAAGAACTCCGCTGAGAACAGGAATCCCCGCACAGGGAGGAAATTTCCCATTTTCTGTACTGCGTAAGAGGGGGCGAAAAAATCTTACTTATAGCACCATCATTCACCTTCCGCTAAGGCACAAGGGAAGATGTCTGACATGCTGTCAGATTCAAGAATAAACGTATAGCTATTAACGAACAAAACAGAACCACAGAGTTGGAAGGGACCTTGGAGGTCTTGTAGTTTAATCTTCTGCTCGGGCAGGAGACCCTATGCTACTTTGGACAAATGGCTGTCTAATCTTTTTTTAAAACAAAAAACAAAAAAACCTGCAGCGATGAAGCACCCACAACTTCTGGAGGCAAGGCATTCTGCTGATTAAATGTCAGCTGGCCTCCGTGTTGAGAGAGAGAGAGAAGGCCCAATTATTTTCCAGATGTTCTCTTATGAATGTGGACTGATTCTGAAATTTCCCAGCATGTCCTATGACAGCAACCAAGGAACCTGAGTTCTCTTTTGAGATCCTGGCACTTTGTCCTGTGAAATGTTTTCCCCCCCCCAAATGGATGGAATATGGCCTCTTTATTTGGTTCTGAGTAATGAAGGAAAAACCTTCTGCACCGTGTTCATTCGTGTATCTATTTCACAAGGCCTATGTGGGGTTCCCCAATATGAAAACTAAATTGCTGCACGTTATCTTGGGACGTTTGGAATTTCGGAACCTGCTATTATTACCATCTTCCTATAGAAATGGTTACCTCTTCCTTACCAAAAAGTGCTGCAAGAAAGCACAGCCACCCCCTGGGCTTTAAAAGGTGTTAGGCTTATCCTGTCTCTTGGAAAGTCACATGTTGCATTTGGATGCCTGGAATCTTCCCCATGAGCTTTAAAACGTGCCAGAAGAAATACCTGTCTAAAGGTCATTTCAGGAGAAGAGGAAAAAAGGTTTTCAAGACTGACCTTGTTCTGTTTGGGATACCATGAATTCAGATTTGGTTTGGATTCCAAGAACTTTCTGCTTCTTTGTATTTCACCAACATTTGCATAACTCCATGCAGTCTCAGTTCATTTTGCAGGCTGCTCCCGTTTACGCAGGAGTTATTCTTAGGATCAAGGAGAAGGGCCTTGGGAAAGCTACTGAATGCCTAGGGGGGAAAAAATCTGGTTCAAATTTAATGTTTCAAAGTAGACAAAGCATTTTAATCCATTGCTTAAAAGTCATGTTTCTACAGCATCTTATCTCTATATTTTAAGTACAGGTATCAAAAAAAAAAGCACAGATAAAAGTCATGGCCCTAATCTGCTTGTTTCTTGGCTTTTGCATAAGAAACAGAAGTCATGGCCCTAAGGCTTTTAAAGAGTCAATGTTGTCCCTGAGGAGCGAGCTTCCTGGAAAAGTGTCTCTGCAACTTTCTCAGCAAGATTATGGCAAAGACTTTGTCCTTGTCTTCTAGAGAGGGAGAAAATTAACCAACACAAAACCACAGGAAGGGCTTTTAGGATAAAAACTCACTCCCACTTTCTAACATAGTCCAGATGTGCCAAAGTAATAGGAAAGCTTATTTCATTTAATCTATTCTTTAACTCATCAAATTCCCCCCCAATGGGGGGGTGCACCATTCCTGGAGGTACTGCAATACCAGGCTGATGCTTGGAGTGGACGGAGCAAGCCCCTATTCCATCTCCCTGTTCCAAAAATCCATTTAATATGTAGTCCTCAAATAGAGGACATATCAGATATTAAACTGATAAGAACAGATACTACACTTGATCTTAGCCAAAAGGCCGAGAAGCGATACCTTTCCTGTGCAGCAGCCTCCTAGGGCATTCTTTCCTAGGAAACTTCAGATAACGAGGAGCAAATTCCTTACGGAACCTATTCTTTATCGCCTCAGAATCATCACTGCTTTGCAGTCTCATCAGATACATTCTGACAAAGCGCCTATTTCTACTGTCCAAGTTAACAGCCCTCCGTGGTGAAGTTGAACTATAAAAATTATAAATTCTGTTAGCAACATGCATTTCCTGATTGCCTGTGTGCTTCGTCTGACAGCTATTGGTGCGATATTTACATAAGCCTTCCCATTTCCGCCATCATGCTTTTGGGGCTGTCATGTCAGGACTTACCAGTAGAGACCTCTATAGTACTTGGAAAGTCTTGTTCCATGAGCATTCTGAAAAAAAAAAGAAAAAGGCCCGTGAGAATAAGATAAATAAAAGACAATGGCATAGTGACATTGCTTGCACAAAACTTCCTAGTTTTCACATCTGTTCCAAAATTCAGTAGCAAAGACAAATGTTTCAGAGGCTTTGCTTGCTGTTTCCTTCAGCCTTTGAGTATGGATTACAGAAGCTTATTTTGAAAAAAAACCTAGCTCTTTGTATTCTTTAAACACATGCAACCCTGTTACAGATTTCAATCGCTCTGCGTCATAAATATCAAAATGAACCAGCAACAACTATTACGAGTACTGTAGTAGATTTGAGTGCCCTGTGGAGGAGAATACCAAATTCAGAACTGAAGAAGCTTCTTGGATGAGAAGCAAAACATTTTCAAGGGAAAAAAACCAAGAAAGTCCAATTGCCTTTTGGAAAAGCACTTTTGGAACAATCATGATTGGATGATAAGAGAATATCCATAAACAATACCACATTCAATAATAAACAGATGTATTAATGCTGGGAAAGATTGAGGGCAAGAGAAGAAGGGGACGACAGAGAATGAGGTGGCTGGATGGAGTTACTGAAGCAGTAGGCGTGAGCTTAAATGGACTCCAGAAGATGGTAGAGGACAGGAAAGCCTGGAGGAACGTTGTCCATAGGGTCGCGATGGGTCGGACACAACTTCGCAACTAACAACAACAACATTAATCCAGGGACTGGTTCCATAGAGAAAGGTTTTTCCACGGACCGGAAAGTGCGTGGTTTTGTATGCTGCCTGCATTTCATGGATGGGGCTTTGCTTGTTTGTGCAGACCGATTGTTGCCATACCATGGCCCGGTACCGGTCCACGGATTGGGAGTTGGGGATCCCTGCATTAATCTGTTGCAATGGGAATGGAGCAACAGCCATTTGTGGCAGTTTTAAAAAGATGTAGACAGTTACATGTTAAATAAGAAATACATTTTATGGATCAATTGTTTGACTTCTATAGCTATCTCAACATGTGATTCTGAGCGGCATTCATCATAAAACATAAAAACAATTAAAGCAATACAAATGTAGTATATATGCACTGTCAAACTGCTACTATGGAAATGGGGCCCTTATCACACTCAGGGGTCCCACCCCAGGCATACAACCAAGTGTTGTGAAAACCCAGCATCCTGGTATCTGAAGGGAGAATATTCCAGAGGGCAGAGGCTACAGCACAGAAGGCACAAAATCATTTAAATACCACAATTTATCTACTTAGAAAACAGATTGATTCTGTTCTAATAGAGCTGTTCTATTCTGATTGATCTCACGGCTACATCACCAAACTACATATAGTCTTCAACTTACAGCCATTCATTAAGTGACTGTCCGAAGTTACAACAGCCCTGAACAAAGTGACTTACAACCGGTCCTCACACTTACAACCATCACAACATCCTCATTTGATCAAAATTTGGGCATTTGGCAACCAGCATATATTTACCAAGGATGCAGCATGCCAGAGTCATGGGATCACCATATGCGATCTTCCCAGCTGGCCTCTGACAAGCAAAGGCAACGAGGGAAGCCAGATTCGCTTAATAACTGCAGTGATTCAATCTAGCAAAAAAAGGTCAATTCAATTAACAACCAACTTGCTTAGCAACAGAAATTCTGGTCCTAACTGTGGTCTTAAGTCGAAGACTACCCATACATCATCAAATCAAATCAAATCAAATGAGATCAGATCTCCAAACTGCAATATTTGAAGCTTATGTCATTTTTCACATGTTGCCATTTTGGCTTTATCGTGGTTTGCTGCATATGCCACCGAGGGATGGCATTTTAAAACAAACAAAAGCAAAACAATAGCTTCTCTTCTGTGAAAAACAAATCCATGCTCCTGAGCATATAAAAAAAGCCATCCTATGTTGCATTCATATTGGTACAGGGGCATTATAGGCAGTGCTTTGATCACAACCGTGACCATCTTGACTTTTTTTAAAAAAACATCTGCTTACAACCGTCCACAACAGCTGGACGGTGAATGAAAAAGGACGGTGGAAAGCAGATCCACCTTTGTGACTTACGGATCTGGAGATAAAATTGCCAAGATTGCAGGAAAGACTTAATTAGCCCCTGACTCTGCAAAGGCAGAGAAAGTGGATCAACAAACCAAGATTCACTTGATCTGGGCTTGGGGTGCGGATGAATGAGGATGAACAAGGAGGGGAAAAAAGATCATGGGGGCAGAGGTTGAGGGAAGTCATCTATTAGGCTTTTAAATGAGACATAATCTTATGCAGAATTGACTTGGGAGGCCGGTGTGTGGTGTAGTTGGTTCACATGGTGTGGTGGGATGGAGGGTTTGTTGTCACTGTGTGTTGGGGGGAGAGAGCGGGGGGGGGAGGCTCAGCTAATCTCAATGTACGCATGTTGTACTTTGACAATAAAGGTTTATTATTATTATTATTATTATTATTATTATTATTATTATTATTATTATTGATAATGGATAAGTGGATCAAGGAGATCCCAGGACTGTTTTTGAAGATGGAGGAGCCAGATTTAAACAGAGGCCGAGATGAAGAGCATTTGCCCATACAACAGCAGGCCTTACGGCCCCCTGTAAGAACAAGAGGATCGTTTGAACGGTTGCCTAGCATTGCATCCCTGACACGCTTGTCAGCGAGGCAAGTTGCTGAGGTAAACAAGGGAAGTCTCCGAGGTCAGAGCGCCGATTGGATGGAATCGGCTCGAAAGGCGGGATTAGCAGGAGCGGCGGCCGCCGCTGATTGGTTGAAGGCTTTTGAGCGGGAAGGGGCGGCTGGAGAGAAGCCGGAAGAGAGGCGCGTGGGCCGCGCACGCGCCGCCATGGAAGGCCGCGACTGGGACCGGAGGGCGCTGCCCGTGTGCGCCGGGGCGGTGTTGGCTACCACGCTGGTCTCGGAGGTGCTGCTGGTGTTGCTGCGGTTCCTTCCGCCCGGAGAGCCGCTCCCGGTCTGGCCCATCGCCTCGCTGCTTTTCCTGCTGGCCAACGCGTTGGAGAACGCCCGCCGCTTCATCATGGCTTCGCCCAGCACGCGCGGCGTCATGCTGGCGGGGGAGGGGCAAGGATGGGAGTGAGTGGGCGTGGTTAGGGTCGCGGCGGGGGCCAATGTGGGAAAACGTTCGCGCGTCGAGGGAGGGGCTTCTCGAAGTGGCGGGAAAATGGGCCCCGCTTGCCGGTGGTGGAGGGAGAAGCTTCCATAGTGATAGAATTAGCTCTCTTGAGAGGAAGATGGCGGTGAAGCAATTTCTTTTAGAGGAAGGGAGCTCTGCGCATGCTCAGGAGCACGCTGTTACTTCACTGGGTTTCTTTTCCCCCCCAAAAACTTCAGCAAAAAGGGACAGAATCTGGGAGAATGTCGGCCTTTCCCAACAGGGTAGAGGGGCTGCTTTAAAGCAAATAACCCAACTTTTCACCTGGTTGAACTTAAGCCCCCATTTTCCCCAGGTTTATGAGGTCTGTGTCTCGAGGGAGCAGGGGATTGACTGAAAGTGTAAAGGAATGGAAGAGCGTTGGAAGGAAGAATTACTTCCTCTCAGCCCAATCCACCTCACGGGGCTGTTGTGTGGGAAAATAGGAGGAGGAAGGAGTATTGGGTATATTTGTTGCTTTGAGTTACTTGTAAAAATCATCCGGCATATATATTATTTGTGGGCTGCAATTTTCAGACAGACCACTAGAGGCCAGTAAAGACGCAGGGGCTATTCTTTGCTGCCATCTAGCGACTGTCTCATGAATGTAGTTTATCTGTTAAATTTGTTTGCTGCCCAGCTATCTTGCTGCAAGGCGACTGGGCAGCGTACAGCATTAAAAAAGCAACAGAATCACAAACTAAATACAACCTATAATTAAAAAGATTGGGAATGAGGGGGCAGGATGCACCGGGGTGAGGTCTGTCAACCGCTTCAATTTTTCGTTTCAAGAAGGATTTGGAATCCCAAAGAAAAACAAATGTGCTCCCTGGGCTGCACCCAGAAGGCTGTGTTGGCTTATTTATTTCTATCCAGCGGGTTTTTTTCTTTTTTTTTTATAAACAACTCAAAAGACAGTGAACATATTTAATGCTCCTCCTTCTTCCAGTTTCCCCCACAACAATCCTGTGAGGTGGTTGGGCTGAGAGACAGAGACTGGTGTAATGTAACCCAGCCAGCTTTCATGCCTATGGCGAGACTAGAAATCACTGTCTTGTAACTGGACAAAGTCACCCAGCCAGCTTTCATGGCTAAGGCAGGACTAGAATTCTCTCTTTCCTGGTGATTGGGCCAAAGTCACCCAGCTGGCTTTCATGCCTAAGGCGGGACTAGAACTCACCGTCTCCTGGTGATTGGGCCAAAGTCATCCAGGTGGCTTTCACGCCTAAGGCAGGACTAGAACTCACTGTCTCCTGGTGATTAGCCCAAAGTCACCCAGCTGGCTTTCATGCCTAGGGCGGGACTAGAACTCACCATCTCCCGGTGATTGGTTCAAAGACCCCCAACCAGCTCCATCAATTCTTCCACCCTCACCCCACCCTCATGCTTTCTCCTCCTTCCAGTTACTGCTATTCCTGCCAGACCCACGTGCCGCCCCGCTGCAGCCACTGCTTCAGCTGCAACGTTTGTGTCCTGCGACGAGATCACCATTGCCTGCTGCTCGGCCAGTGCGTGGGCTATCAAAACTACCGCTACTTCCTCTGCCTGCTGCTCTACGGCTCGGTTGCCTTGCTGTACGGCAGCTTGGTCAACGTCAACGTAGTTTGGATGCTGCTAGAGGAAGGACTTGCTCACACCATCCTCGTGCTGATGCTGCCTTGGCTGATGGTCCTGATGGGTAAAAACGAGGGAGAGCTTTTATTTCTTTAACTTTTTACGCCACACATCTCTCCTGGAGGTGATTTTTTGGGGGGAGGCTTTCAAGTATGTGTGTGTGCGCGTATATATATATATATGTATATATATATATAAGGGATGCAGTGGCTCAGTGGGATAGGACTCTGGGCTTGTCGATCAGAAGGTCGGCAGTTTGGCGGGTTGAATCCCGAGTGCCGCGTAGCAGAGTGAGCGCCTGTTCTCGTCCCAGCTTCTGCCAACCTAGCAGTTCGAAAGCACGTAAAAATGCAAGTAGAAAAATAGGGACCACTCCGGTGGGAAGGTAACAGCGTTCCGTGCGCCTTTGGCGTCTAGTCATGTCGCCCACATGACCACGGAGACGTCCTCGGACAAGCGCTGGCTCTTCGGCTTTGAAACGGAGATGAGCACCGGCCCCTAGAGTCGGAAACGACTAGCACGCATGTGCGGGGGAACCTTTACATACATACATGCATATATGTATATGTATATGTATATGTATATGTATATATATATATATATATATATATGTGTGTGTGTGTGTGTGTGTGTGTATATGTGTGTGTGTGTATATGTGTGTGTATATATATGTATGTATGTATGTATGTATGTATGTATGTATAGGTATATATATATATAAAAACCAATTCAGTCCTTGACTTAACAGCCGTTTATTTAGTGACCGTTCAAAGTCACCAAGGGACTGAAAAAAGTGACACGACCATTTTTCGTATTTCGCAACACAACTTGGAGGTTTGGCAAATTGGCATTTATTTAGGATGGTCGCAGGGTCACTTTTTTGCAATCTTCTAATGAGCAAAGTGGATGGGGAAGCCAGATTTCCCTTAACAGCCGGGTTGCTTAACAACTGCAGTGATTCGCTTAGCAACTTGGTCGTAAAATGGTTCGAAATTCACTTAGCAACTGTCTCAGCAACAGGAATGCTTGAGCTCAGTTGTGCTTGTGAGACCCGGATTACCTGTAAAACGTTAGAACACGAGTCTCCCAACCTATGGCCGTGGCCTATTGGCCACCGGGCCACATGAGTGGCTGACCAGTGCGCGCGCATCTGTGCGTACACTCATTCCCCTCCACACACACACACTAGCATCACCGCAAGTGTCACACGGGCCTTAGTCTCACCCCAAGCGTCGCACGTCTGTGCGTGTAAAGGCACCTGCCCCTCCCTTTCCCTGCAGGCCCCAATCCCCAAAAGGCTGTTAAAACAATAATAATTTACAATGACAAGATGGGTAGGAAAGGAGCAAGACTCACACGAGGGCAGGAGAGGTCTTAATCGTGGCTGGCTGGGGAATTCTGGGAGTTGAAGTCCACAACGCTGCCCAAGATGGAGACGCCTGCTCTAGAATGAAGCAGCTACAGTTAATGCTACGCCTTCCTTTTCTTACAGGGCAAGTCAACTTCGTGACCTTTGCCTACGCTTTTATGACTGATGTCTGCCTTGTGGGCTTCTTGTTCTGCCTCAGTTTCCTGCTGTTCCACAGCCTGCTGGCCCTGCGCGGACAGACCACCAAAGAATGGTTTGATGGAAATCGCCAGTACCACCTGGGTTGGCGAAACAACCTGCGACAAGTCTTGGGAGACCGGTGGCTGCTGGCCTTCCTCACGCCTTTCGTCGATTCCCCTTTGCCAGGAGACGGAATCACTTTCCAGAGCAGATCTCCGAAAGCAGAAGCGCTCTCCAGATCCCGCAGTTCCTAAAGGCGAGGATTCTAAACCAGGCGGGCAACGGGGCGGAATGCAAAAAAAAAATACGTCGAACTGGTTTGTTAAACAGGTGCAAAGTCACCTGACAGCGAGATGGGCGGCAAACGAAACAATTATCAATCAGTTACTGTAATCCTGTAGCGCTGCATTCCTCGACTTTTAGAACCGTTTTATTTAGTGACCGCTCCAAGGGAACGTTTCCGAAAAACTGATTTGTGAGTCTTATGACAGATTGTCTCTCTTCTAGGGTTTGCCCAGTTATCAGCGATGGCTCGCTTCGTTCAAAAGCAGACAACTTTGGCGACATCTCTGAAGGCTTTGTCTTCGCGTTGTTGAAAGCTGAAAGCAATTTGATCTTGGAACGGTGGTGACAGATTGCTTCCCCCCACCCCACCCCCACTCTCCCTGGAAAGGGGCTTGCCATGTTTTTATTTAGCAGGAAATTGCTAATGTAGGGCAAGAGAAACCCACACTTGTGCTCAGCTAAATTGATCTAAATGCAATGAAACATATTTTTCCTCCTGGTCCAAAGTGTAAATATAAATATATATGAAATATATATTCTTTTCTCAGCTTGAAAAAAAAAGTGAAGCTAAAAACAAAAGAAAAACCGCTGTCTAGAGATGGATTCAGCGACCAAAATCCAAGGTTATGATGCTTTTGCATCTCAGGTTTTTTTTTTCTCCCCTTGCAGCAATTGTGAGACTTTTTTTCCCCCCCTGACCTCTGGGATTGTGCAAAACTCAACAAAACTTAGGTTGTGGGATACTAGGGTGGTGTTTCTCAAGTTTGGCAACTTAAGACCGGTGGACTTCTTACTCCCAGAATTCCCCAGCCAGTAGGCTTTAATATGGGTGGGCTTCAATTCCCAAAATTAAGTCATGCTGGAATTCTGGGAGATGAAATCAATCCATCTTCAAGTCACCAAGATTAGGAGCTACTGTGACAGAGAGATGATAACAATTTTTATCCCTTGCCATTCTGCTTATTCCTGGCACTGTTCCAGTCACCCAAATGTGTCTCTTCCTCCTTTCATATCTAAAATCTCTAAATCCCCATAGACATGGTTTGCACTGTGAGAGACCCACAAAGTGTGGGCGCGGGGGAAACCCAACATTTGCTGTATTCTTTTTTGTTTTTGTGAATGATTTTATCCGCTGTGTTCTAGGATGGTTGATTTTATATTTTTTAAACGCTTTAATGTTGTTATGCTGTAAGCCGCCAAGATGGCTAGCAAATAAATTTCCTAAATAAACAAACTTAACATTTATATGGTGGCCTTTTATATTGAACTGAGCAGTGATTGCGCTGTAAACTTTTCAACCTGAAAAATACGATCTTTTTCCATTTCTTTAAGCCAGGGGTGCAAACTGTTATCAATGTTATCAATGGGGATCACTGGAGGTTTTTAAGAAGAGACTGGACAGCCATTTGCCTGAAATAGTATAAGGTTTCCTGCCTGAGCAGGGGGTTGGACTAGATGACCTCCAAGGTCCCTTCCAACTTCTTCTTCTTCTTCTTCTTCTTCTTCTTCTTCTTCTTCTTCTTCTTATTATTATTATTATTATTATTATTATTATTATTATTATTATTATTATTATATTTTAACATTAGGGTAATGTGATGGCCCTTGGTTGGTATGAAAAAACTCAGATGTCTGCCTTTCTTAGTAGCTATGAATTACGTTGGTCTTGGATAAATTATTAAAATTATATTGGTCATAAACTCCGCAGGGAAGTGTGGGCAAGTGGCTTTTTTTTCTGTTTTAACATTACATCTAACTCCTTGAGAGGAAGTAAAGAAATAAATGGGGGGGAAAAAGTGGCAATGCCATCCTTTTGTGATCTCTTTGTGTTGTTGTTTTAAGCATGGCATTGTAGATGGTTGGTAGAGGTCTCAGATTTCCAGGCTGTAAGCCACATCATGTCTTGAGTCATTTTCCGCATCTTACAACTATGCTTTGTCCATGCTGATTGTGAAAATAAATTGCCTATCTAACTCAGAACCTAAACCAAATACTAGTATTCTGGTTCATGGAAAATGCTGCCAGCCATGTGCCCAAATTTTAAATCGTCTTTCTCGAGATCCAGCTTTCACAATAATGAGCATCGCCAGAGGGCAGAAATCAAGAGGGCAGGAGAGAATTTTCTGTACCTTTTGAGACGTAAACCTGGTTTGGATTCTTGCAACCCGGATGTTGGTTAGATGTCAATAAGACTGTTTTGCTTAGATCTGTTTAAGAGTCTGTTCTGTTTTGTTTCTTTTTATGTACTTACCCAAATTTTAACTGTCCCATCTTTACAGAGCAGCTCTGTTTACTGATTAGAGCAATGTTTCTCTACTTCACCAACTTGAATGTGGCTGGACGTCAACTCCCATGCTGGCTGGAGAATTCTGGGAATTGGAAGTCCACACAAGTTTTGTTGTTGTTAGCTGCGAAGTCGTGTCCGACCCATTGTGACCCCATGGACAACGTTCCTCCAGGCCTTCCTGTCCTCTACCATCTTCTGGAGTCCCTTTAAGCTCATGCCTCCTGCTTCAGTGACTCCATCCAGCCACCTCATTCTCTCATCCCCTTCTTCTCTTGCCCTCAACCTTTCCCAGCGTTAGGCTCTTCTCCAGTGAGTCCTTCCTTCTCACGAGGTGGCCAAAGTATTTGAGTTTCCACTTCAGGATCTGGCCTTCTAAAGAGCAGTCAGGGTGGATCTTCTCTAGGACTGACCGGTTTGATCGCCTTGCAATCCAAGGGACTCGCAGGAGTCTTCTCCAGCACCGTACTTCAAAGGCCTCGATTCTTTGGTGCTCAGCATTTCTTATGGTCCAACTTTCACAGCCATACATTGCAACTGGGGAGACCATGGCCTTGACTATAGGCACTTTTGTTGGCGGGGTAATGTCTCTGCTTTTTAGTGTGCTGTCTAGATTTGCCATGGCTTTCCTCCCCAGGAGCAAGCGTCTTTTAGTTTCTTGGCTACATTCCCCATCTGCAGTGACCTTGGAGCCCAGGAAAATAAAATCTGTACACAAGTTTTAAGTTAACTCTAATAATACTGGATTAGAGAAAGAGTTATCCCTTAAACCACACCAAATATCCTGCTCAGCTAAAGCTTCCATTCGAGTCCCCTTTGGCTTCCGCTTCTGGAAAAGGGGCCGTTGAGCAGATTGTAAAAAATAATAATAATAACCGATATATCTTTCTTTCCAGGGACCGAGTTCAACCTTGTGACACAGACCCGGGCTACCAAGGCCCAGTGAGACTTCAAATCTTAGCGATGGTGTTTCCGTGCCAACGTCCAGCCTGTCCTGTGTCTTGCCTTTATTCCAGAACCCTGCGCTTTAGCTGAGCTTGTTCTGAAGGAGGACCAGTTGCTTTGGTAACCAGGGAGTAGCCAGGACTCTTCCATGTTGTCGTGGGCACCATGTTGAACCCTCATCGCCAGTCTGTGCTGACCAATGCCTGTATCAAGCCCTCCGTGGATCCCATTACTCGGACCCCTGGTACCATCTATGAACCAAAGGGTCAGGTCCGACTCTTGGGTCTGCTTTCAGAAAATACCCCGTCGCAGCAGGTAGCTTGGGTTAGCCTGGCACCACTGTCATGGGTTATGGGTTCATGCCCTGCACAAAACTCTTTAATTTGTCTTAACTGGAGGAGAAGATCAGGCAAAGCCCGAGGTGGTGGGTAGTGGTGGTGGAGTAAAGCATGTCATCAGCCCAGAATCGTTTCGTTTCCATAAACGGTCTAAATCCAACTCCTCTCGAGTTCCATTGTTTCTTATCTAGTAACATTTAGAGACTAATGTTAGTTGACCAGATTCTTAAGTCTAGGCTTGAGCAATAACATCTTAACTGTAACTTAACCTATGGTTCTGATTTTTCACTCCCGACAATAGCAACAGCAGAATCTGTCCGTGCATTAAGCTTTGGCGGAGGCAAGGAATAGCTAAGCACCCAGGAGAGACTTGTCTAGTCTCTTTTCAGAAGAGACTGGACAGCCAGTTGTCTGGAATGGCATAGGATCCCCAGCTTGAGCAGCGGGTTGGACTAGAAGACCTCTGAGGTCCCTAAGCATCCCCTGCTTATCTTCCTAAGCATCTCCCTTGATACCCATCAAGTTCCCTTTCCTTTTTCTCATTTAAAAATTCTGTTAAAATTACCATAGAACTAGCCGCCCGGAGTCACCTCGTAAGGGAGGTGGGCAGCATAAACATTACATAAATAAATACATGAAAACCATAAGATGCAAATAAAAATAAACGGGAATGAGGAAGAAAGGTGTAGGGAAAGGAGGGGGAAGCATCGACACCCCCCAGCTTCTTTCGGCAGAGTAAAATACAGAATTAAAATTGCAGCTTCCGCTTTTTTCCTTTACCAATTTAAGAAATGCTAAGTTCCTATAGCAACCAGCTATTCACCAGGAAAATGCTAACGTCAAGAGTTCATTGTTTTTCTGCCTTGGAACACCAAATCCAAAAGTGGTTTCCAAGCAGAAACAAAGGGGGATATGTTCGTTTCTCTAATTAAAGCAGAGGTCTCCAACCTGTGGGGCACCAGGGACCGGTTCCGTGGAGAAAGGTTTTTCCACGGATCGGGGAGTGCGTGGTTTTGTGTGCTGCCTGGATCCCATAGATAGGGCTTGTTTGTGTGGCATGCCACAGCCCGAGACCGGCCACGGTGATTTGCTTAACGGCCACAGCAAAAAGTAATATTGGATGCGGTCGCACCGTGTTTCGTTGAATGACCGGAACTGCTTAACAACAAATTTTTCCAGTCCCTATTGTGGTCATACGTCAAGGACCACCTGTAAAAGTAAAATTGATCATCAATCGGAATAGATCTGGAGATCTAGTAAAACCCCTTGCTCTAGATCAGGGTTTTCCAACTGGAGGTGTGAGACGATATTCCAGTGGGGTGCGAAAACTTGGCTTTTCAAAATTATAGTGTAGATGCATAATTCACTGCCGTTATTTTGAAATTTTGTAAGGGGTGCGAGAATATATCAGAAGCGTTCTAGGGGCGTGGGGTATAGAAAAGGTTGGGGACCGCTGCTCTAGACCATTTCAGACCAGTGGTTGTCCAGTCTCTTCTTAAAAAGCTCCAGTGATAGAGCACCCTCAACTTCTGGTAGCAAGCTGTTCCACGGGTTAATTGCCCTCACTGTCAGGAAGTTTCTCCTTAGTTCCAGGTTGCTTCTCTCCTTGACTCGTTTCCATCCCTTGCTTCTTGTCCTGCCTTCAGCTGCTTTGGAGAATAAGTTGACCCCTTCCTCTTCTTTGTGGCAGCCCCTCAAATACTGGAAGACTGCTGTCACATCCCCCCTAATGAGACATAGCCATACCCAATTCCTGCTATGCTCTTCAAACCATTTAGTCTCCAAACCTTTCAACATCTTAGTGGCTCTTCTCGGCACTTTGAGTTTCAACATCTTTTTTTTTTTTTGGTCGTGTGGTAACCAAAACTGGACTAGTGGTCTTTCAAAGGTCTTCCTGGATTTCTTCCTGGGGGGGGGAAGGGCATGCCAAATGGGGTCATGGCATCCAGCTTTATTGGGCCGATCTGGAGAATCGCAGCCTTTGGCTTTCTATTGGAACACATTGCTTCCCCGCCCATAGAAGAGGCTGAGTTCAGACTAAGGATTTCCAAAGTGGTACTAATATTACTCGTCCCAGCTTCTGCCAACCTAGCAGTTCGAAAGCACGCAAAAAATGCAAGTAGAAAAATAGGGGCCGCTACGGTGGGAAGGTAACAGCGTCCTGTGCGCCTTTGGCGTCTAGTCGTGCCGGCCACATGACCACGGAGACGTCCTCGGACAAGCGCTGGCTCTTTGGCTTTGAAACGGAGATGAGCACCGGCCCCTAGAGTCGGAAACGACTAGCACGCATGTGCGGGGGAACCTTTACCTTTTACTAATATTAAAGCTGCCCAAGTGGAAGAACAAGATCTTTCTCTCCTTGACCCAGGAGGACTACCTGGATGCTGGCGATGGACTGCTTATCTGTATGAAACGTCCTAAGAAAAAAGTCCTTCGCCCTCTCTTCAAGGGCTGCTGGGAAGCCGAACAAACCGTTCCAGATGTCAGTGAAGCCTCAGATGCCGAGCCGGATCACGATGTAAAGAGGCAAGTTTTGTGAACTCTTCCTTCTGCTTAATCCCGGGGGCAAGGCCCCTCTTTGAAATGACGCTGCTATCCATGACCGTAGGGTTGCGGGTTCTCCAGGGGACGTCAAGCCAGCTGTAAGGGGGTTCGTGTAGGTCTATGAAAAAAAAAGCTCAGCATATGTGTGCAGTGGTCTGTGGGAATGACCTTGGGAGACAGGCCGAAGAGAGGCTGCTAATGGAACGGTCAGATAAGAGATAGCTGAGCCCGCAGCTGCATAATGGATAGAGAAGGACTCAGACCCCGCCTTGTTTCTCAGGCTGTAAAGCTTAGGGAGGGGGTGGGGGAATCTAGATCTTTGGAAAGAGTCCAGTGTGTGTGTGTGTGTGTGTGTGTGTGTGTGTGTGTGTGTGTGTGTGTGTTTGCAGGTATGTGTAAAAGACCTTGGAAGATAGAGCAAAGAAACATTGGTTAGGAATGGTCAGGTAAGAGGTAGCTTAGCCCTCAGCTGCATAATGGATGGAGAAAGAGACTCAGAAGGGACCCTTCTTAGTTTCTCGGGCTGTAAAGTGGGGTGTGTGTGTGTGTGAGAATCTAGATCTATGGAAAACAGTCCAGTGTGTGTGCAGGGATGTGTAATGATATCTGGGGAAGACCTCGGGAGACGGAGCTAAGAGACCTGCCCAGGAACGGTCAGAGAAGAGACAGCGTAGCCCTCCGCTGTGTAACAGGCAAGGCGAGAGGCTCAGAAGGGACCCCCTCCCCTCCCCTAGTTTCTCAGGCTGTAAAGGAGACTGGGGGGGGGAATTGCCCTCTGCAAGATTCGGTCAACCCTAGAGTCGAATGTTTGCTTCTTATCTGGCTGGCCCGGCGAGGCCCAGGGCAGGCGTGCAGGATCTGTGTCTGATCTTAGCTCCACTTTCCCCTAGGCAGCTGGAGCCTGCCCCTCAGGAGCAGAGCAGTGGACCTCCTCCTCCTCCTCCTCTGCCTGCCGAAAATCCCAAAATGTCCTCTCGCCACGGTTCCTTCCCCTTTCACTGGATGTGGGAGAGCTTTTCCATCAAAGGCCAGACCATCTGCCAAGACCAGGATCTTCTGGATAAGTCCAAGAAGCCGACCTTGCCACGCGCTTCGACTGCCCCACCCCGGGACCTCCCTTACGACCCCGAGGCGGTCTTGGGCTGCCCAGCTCCCAAAGAGAGCCACAGCTTGGGGGTCCCCAAGTCTTCCAGAACTTCCGAGGTCCCCTGCTGCAGACCCCAGAGGTACCTGCCTCACACGGGCTTGGTTCCCAGAAGCTCTCTCCTGCCTCTCTTCTGGAAGATGGAGGCCCGGTCGGAAGCCCGGAAGCGGCAGATGCGCCAGGAACGTCGCCGTTGGCTGAATCTCACCCAGCAGCTCCTGAACCTGGAAGGGCAGCGTCTCTCGCGAGAAAAACTCCTCTCGCTCGAGGAGTTGGAGGAAAAACTTCGAGCAGAGATGCTCTGCTTAGCCACGGAGCCCGAAGAGCCGGGCCCTCAAAAGGAGAAAAGGAAAGCCAAGACGCACGGCCCGGCACCCAAGGACGAGCTGAGCTTCAAGCCAGTCATTAATCAGAAGGTGCCCAACTTCAAGCAGCTGCAAAGGCGCTTCCAAGAACAGCTGGAGCAGAAGAAAGAGCAAGGTGGGTGCAGGAGGCCCTGACTGACAGCAGGAGTTCACGAGGGCTAGTAAGTGGAAGGGGAGCCAGCAGCCAGGGGAAAGATAGCAATAGCACTTAGACTAGACTAGACTAGACTAGACTAGACTAGACTAGAATAGAATAGAATAGAATAGAATAGAATAGAATTAAGAGAGAATAGACTAGCAATCGCAATAGCAATAACAGACATATATACCTCTTTACAGTGCTTCTCAGCCCTCTCTAAGTGGTTTACAGAGTTGGCATATTTCCCCCAACCACCTGGGTCCTCATTTTATGGACCTCGAAAGGATGGAAGGCTGAGTCAACCTTGAGCCAGTCAGGATTGAACTCCTGGCAGTCGGCAGAGTTAACCTGCAATACTGCCTTCTGACCACTGCGCCACTATGAGAATGGAATGGAATGGAATAATAGAATGGAGTGGAATAAGAATAGAATAGAATAGAATAGAATAGAATAGAATAGAATAGAATAGAATAGAATAGAATAGAATAGAATAGAATAAGAGATGAATGGAATGGAATGGAATAGAACAGAATAGAATAGAACAGAACAGAATAGAGAATGGGAATGGGAATAGAATAGAATAGAACAGAATAGAATAGAATAGCAATAACAGACTTAGATACCACTTTACAGACCCTCTCTAAGCGGTTTACAGAGTCAGCCTGTTGCCTCCAACAAGCCGGGTCCTCATTTTACCCACCTCGGAAGGAGGGAAAGCTGAATCAACCTTGAGCCGGTCAGGATCGAACTGCTGGCAGTGGGCAGAGTTTGGTCTGAAACGCTGCAATTCTAACCACTGCCCCACCAGGGCTCCTAGTGTACAAGTAGCCCTCGACTTATGGCCGCAATTGAGTCCCAAATTTCCATTGCTAAGCAAGACAGTCGTCAAGCGGGGCGCGCCCCATTTTACAACCTTTTTTTTTTGCCACCGTTGCCAAGTGAGCCACTTCAGTTGTTAAGCGAGTCATGGGGTCGTTAAGGGAATCCGGCTTCCTCGGTTGACTCTTGTTTGTCCGAAGTCGGCTGCCAGGTTTACCACGGGCGATTGCCCCGATCCCGGGAAATTGTAACTCTCATAAATACATGCCAGTTGCCAAGCATCCAAATTTGGATCCCTTGACCCTGGGGATGCTGCAAACGGTGGCAAGTGTGAAAAACGGTCCTCGGTTGCTTTCTTCGGTGCCGTTGTGACTTCGAACGGTCGCTAAACGATTCTGGTAAGTTGAGGACTACCTGTGCTTCGGTTTCCTCTCCCTTCTCCAGGCAAACTGACCATCTGCAAGCCGTTCCACCTTCATTCCAGTAACGCTAAGCCTCTTTCGGAAGAGGAGGAAAGAGAGACCGGGAAGATTCATTCCAAGACTTCCGGCGGCTTTGGGGGATATACTGGAGGGCCCAGTCTTGTCCAGATTTTGAACCCTCTTTGGCTCCTCAGGTGATGTCCACCAAGACATCTGACAAAAGACGGGAAGCTAACAGGTAGGGGTGTGGGTTGCTTTGAGGGTTCCCCCGCCAAAAAAATCATTGGGGGTGCCGGAGGAATAAAAACACGTCCGGGAAAACGTACAAAACCCGCCCGCTTGTCAGCTGAAGAACTTTGATAGAGGCCATGTCTACTTGAGAACTAAAACAAGGGTTTCTCCTGAACGGACAAACTTGAGCGGCTAGTCATTTTTTTTTCCAGAGTTGTTGAACTTTGAAGGATGTTCATGTGTGTTTTTCTCCTGCCTTTATCATTTTTGCAAATAACTCAAGGGGGCGAAGCTATTCAACACGCTGTCCTCCTCCTGTTTTCCCTACTACAATCCTCCTGTGAGGAGGGTTGGGCTGAGAGAAGGACCGGCTCAAAGTCACCCAGCCGTCTTAAGGTGGAACTAGAACTCACCCTCTCCTGGTAATATTCCCAAAGTCATCCAGCCGGTTTTCATGCTTGAGGCGGGACTAGAACTCACCATCTCCTGGTGATTGGCCCAAGTCACCCAGCTGGCTTTTGTGCCTGAGGCGGAACTAGAACTCACCGTCTCCTGGTGATTGACCCAAGTCACCAAACTGGCTTTCGTGCCTGAGGCGGAACTAGAACTCACCGTCTCCTGGTGATTGACCCAAGTCACCAAGCTGGCTTTCGTGCCTGAGGCTGGACTAGAACTCACTGTCTCCTGGTGATTGGCCCAAGTCACCCAGCTGGCTTTCGTGCTTGTGCCGGGACTAGAACTCACCATCTCCTGGTGATTGGCCCAAGTCCCCCAGCTGGCTTTTGTGCCTGAGGCGGGACTAGAACTCACCATCTCCTGGTGATTGGCCCAAGTCACCCAGCTGGCTTTCGTGCCTGAGGTGGGATTAGAACTCACCGTCTCCTGGTGATTGGTCCAAACTTCCCCAGCTGGCTTTCGTGGCTAAAGCGGGACTTGAACTCTCCCGGCTTTCTAGTCTAGGGCCTTAACCACCTGGGCCAAACTGGCTTATTTGCGAAACGAATAGTCGTTGGTCGAGGACCAGCTGTATCAGCCTCTCCTGTCTTTTTTTTCCCCCCCAATTCTTCGAGCTTTTCCCTGTGGTGTCAACTCCGGTCTCTTTGGCTAGGTTGCTTTTGCTGGAGTGGGAGCATCGAGAGCAGCAGGAGAAACGCCGGGCTGAGCTGCGCAGATTGAAGGCGCAACACATGCAGCGGGAAGTGGCCAAATGCTTGGCGACTTACCAGAAGAAAGGAGACTCCCCCGCATCTGTCCAGAGAAGGCGGGAAGAACTCCGGTGAGTAGCTTCACTCCCACCCACCCCATCCCCAAGACAACGGGATCCAGATGCTTATTTTTTTATTTTTATTTTTTTGTACCGGGATGGGAGACCACCAGGAGATCCCGGCAGGGAAGCTAGGATGAGAAATGGAAAAATGAGCTCAGATCCAAAATTGAGCAGCCAACTGGTTGCCAAACATCGATAGCGGTGATGGTGAACCTTTTAGAGACTGAGTGCCCAAACTGCAATTCAAAACCCACTTACGTATCGTCGGGTGCCGGGTGGGCGTGGCCCATTGGGTGGGTGTGGCCCATTGGATGGGCATGGCTGCGGTAGTAACGGCAGACTGGGTGGGACTAAAAAGTTCAATCAATCAATTCCAACTTTGCGAGATCTTTTTTTTTCCCCCGCGAGAAGTTGAAGTTGATTGATTGATTGAACCTTTTTATTTTTTTTGCACACGGCAGCAGAGGCCTAAAGCGAAAAGGTTTTATAGAACCCAGCTGAAGGCCTAAGACTGGGGTGACGGCACGCGTGCCCACAGAGAGGGCTCTGCGTGCCACCTTTGCCGTACGTGCCATAGGTTGGCCACCACAGATCTATAAGAATAGGTCTGTGAAGCTAAAAAGAGAAGAAAAAAATGGACTTGGTCTGGGAGAGAAACTATTCTGCGTTAATGGCAGGGATTGGAAGCTCATGCATCAGCTTGAAAACATCCAAATATTTTAAGAACATGTATTAATTTACTGGATGTATATAGCTGCCCATCTTGCATACGAGACGCTGAGCCTCTTGCAGTAAAATTTAATAAAATAAAATCCGTAAGCTTTGTTGAGTAAGCCACGGTTTAGTGGCAATTGTGACGTTATAGACTTACAGCAAGGGACGCGGTGGCTCAGTGGGTTAGGACGCTGAGCTTGTCGATCAGAAGGTCGGCAGTTGGCGGGTCGAATCCCGAGTGCCGCGTAACAGAGTGAGCGCCTGTTACTCGTCCTAGCTTCTGCCCACCTAGCAGTTCGAAAGCACGTCAAAATGCAAGTAGAAAAATAGGGACCACTCCGGTGGGAAGGTAACAGCGTTCCGTGCGCCTTTGGCGTATAGTCATGCCGGCCACGTGACCACGGAGACGTCCTCGGAGAAACGCTGGCTCTTCGGCTATGAAACGGAGATGAGCACCGGCCCCTAGAGTCGGAAACGACTAGCACGCATGTGCGGGGGAACCTTTACCTTTACCTTTACCTAGACTTACAGCTGGTCTTGGACGTAAATCTTTGCTTTAACGACCCTCCAAAGTTACAGCAGCACTCAAAAAACAACTATTCCTCATACTTATAATCGTCACAGCATCCCCACGGCTAGGCTCGTGGCAACCGGGGTGTATTTTCCTTGGTTGCAACGTCCCAGGTTCACGTGATCGCTCTCTGTGGCCTTCCCAGCCAACCTCGACAACTGGGAAAGCTGGATTTGCTTAGTGACCGCACGATTCGCCCGTACATCCAGTCCGTATTCACTTTTTTCAATCTGATTTATATAGCCTCCCGTCCCACAAAACACGACTTTACGGTTACTTATTAAACGTATACGCCGCTCGTATATGCGATCGCCTGATTTTTTTAATTTTCTTTCTTTGTCCTTTTAACCTCCTTGTTTAAAAGCATCCGGACCCAGTTAATTGATTGAAGTTGCTCCCGGATGCTTAATAATGAATAATTGGATCTAGATGGCTGTGGCTGGGTGCAAAAGACTCTCTAGTTCCGGCCTGATGCTGCGCGCAAAACCTTTTCCGGCGGGAGGGGAAAGTCTCCAGCCTTGGCGGTCCCTCACCCTCCTTCCCGTGTCCTATGTAGGAGGCAAGAGAAACAGCGCATGGAGGAATACATGATCCAGCTGCGGGATATCCAAGACCGTGTGGAGAGCCGCCCGTATCTGTTTGAGAGAGTTATGCAGGTGCGTGGCGCGGGAACCGACTCTTCGTGGGTGCCGCCTGCGGAGTTAACGAGTCAGCCCTGCTTCTCTGGGCAAAACCCTGCCAGGCTGGCAATCCAGGCAGGATCTGTAGCCAATGGAAGAGAATGATTTGTAGCTCAAGGGGTGAAACTGTGGGGTTCTGGGTGTTCTCTTGAGCTGGCTTGTTTTCTTGCAGACGTTTCATTCGCTGACTGGGTAACGCCGTCAGCGCGAAGGAGTGTGGGGTTTCCACCCTGTTTGTACACAGCAGCTTGCCCTGCCAGCGCTGATGGGCATGTTCTCTAGGTAGCCTCTTCTAGGGAGAAGAAAACAGCCCTCCCACCAACGCTGACAGGGCAAGCCACCGCATATAAACAGGGAGCAAGTCCCGCTCCCTTCTAGCACTGATGGTGTTACCTAGTTGGGTCAGGAAACGTCTGCAGGTAAACCACCAAGCTCAGAGATCACCAAGGACCCCACAGTCCTCCTCCTCCTCCTCCGCAAACCCCACTCCCTTCTAGCACTGATGGGGTTACCTAGTTGGGTCATGTAAGAAAACCACCCAGCTCAGAGAGCACCAAGGGCCGCACAGTCCTCCTCCTCTTCCTCTCCCCTACACACCCCACTCCCTTCTAGCACTGATGATGCTAGCTAGGTGGGTCATGAAAGGTCTGTGTAAGCACCAAGGACACCACTGTCCTCCTCCTCCCTGTCCCCCCTTTCTGCAAATCCTTCTCCCTTCTACCACTCAGGATGCTACCTAGTTGGATAATGAAAATTTAGAAGAAGGCTCAGACAGCAGAAAAGACCCCACAGTTGGCGGCCTCCTCCTCCTCCTTTCCTTGAACATCCCACTCTCTTCTAGCATTGATGATGCTAGCTAGTTGGGTCATGAAATGTCCTCAGGAAAACCGCCAAGCTCAGAGAGCCCCAAGGACCCCAGAATCCTCCTCCCTTCTGCAACCCCCCTCCCTTCTAGCACTGATGATGTTACCAAGTTGGGTCATGAAACGTCTGCAAGAAAACCACCAAGCTCAGAGAGCACCGAGGACACCACAGTCCTCTTCCTCCTCCTCCTCCCCCTCCTTTTCCTCCTTCTGACTCCATTCCCTTCTAACACGGATGACGTTGCCTAGTTGGGTCATGAAACGTTGAACAAAACCACCCAAATCACCCAGCTCAGAGAGAATCCCCAGCTGGGGTCACCCATCACACTCGGTTCACAACAAGGTAGCTGACCTCTGGCAGCCAGTGCCACGTTGCAGGGTTGCTGCAGCCTCTTCCCCTTGGCAAGCCGTTTTGCACGCATGCTCCCCAGGTGCTTCCCAGCTTGCGAAAGCGGCCACTTAAGAGATCGTCTAGCTGAGCTGTGAACGTGGAGCTCTGCTTGGCTTTTGGTGACGCTGCTGCCTCTGGTACGAGCGGGGATCCATCCAAACCTCCTTTCTCCTCTAGACAAACGCCCGCCAGGCAGTGGAGCGTCGTTTCTCCAAAGTGTTGGCCGCCCTGGGCATCGATGAAGAAATGCTGTGGAAGCATGCCGCTCGGCAGTCATTAGGCAAAGGTGGCATCAAAGACATGTAAGGCTGCTAGAATGGAGGGGCGGGGTACAGCCCTGCGAGGTAGTCCCCGAGGAGAAACCCAATCAGGAGAACTTGCTCTGTCTTTATTGTAAGGTTAATGAACAGGATCTGGCAAGTCCCCCCTCTTTTCTTTTTATTCTAAGGCAGGGCTGTCCAGACTTGGCAATTTTCCTCATGTTCTGGCTGGTATTCGTTTATATACATATACATATACATATACATATACATATACATCATATACATATACATATACATATATATATATGTGTGTGTGTGTGTGTGTATATTATGCCTTTAACATCTTTTTTAAAAAATTTTTTTATCGATTTTCTAGTTTTACATTTAAGGGTTTAAAAAGCCACGTGGCGGCTGAGTTGATCAATACCTCAATAACACACAAGTATTTTTAGTACAAGTTTACTACTGTTTAAGCTCAGACACTTCTTACTATATCGATTAAATAAAAATAACATTCTTACAGTTATCAATAATTTTTAGCTTATGCATATCCTGGTTATTTTCACATTCAGTCTTTGTAGACAGTGTCCTAATTAGTTTCCCCCAATTTTTAAGTTAGTATTTAGATTTAACATTTAATATTCATAATTCGTATTTAGATTTAACATTTAATATTCATAATTTCCAAGTTTGAAGTCACCAAAGTTACTTACCTGGCAGGGGAGATACCTTGACTACATGCCTTGTAGCTTTTTGACGGCCCCGCTCAAGTCTTCAACCCTGCGCCCGCCATTGGACTTAAAAGTCCTTTCTCCGATACAGGTAGTCCTCGACTTACAACGGTTCCTTTAGTGACCGTTCAAAGTTACAACGGCGCTGGATCAAGTGACCTGGGACCATTTCCCACAGTTAACCACCTTTCCAGCCTCCCCGTGGTCACGTCATCAACATTCAGACGCTCGGCCACTGCTTCCTATTTAGGACGGTGGCCGTGTCCCGAGGGTCACGCGATTCTCCCTCCCTCCCCCCCCTTTTTTTTCTTTTTCTTTTCTTTTTTTTTGGGGGGGGCGACCTTCTGACGAGCAAAGCCAACGAGGGAAGCCAGGTTTTCTTAAACCCCCACCCCCGGGTTAATAATAATAACAATAATAATTTTATTTATATACCGCCCTTCTCCCGAAGGACTCAGGGCGGTTACTAAACTTCACCGCTTCAGCGACTGACTTAAAAACGAGGGCGGCAAGACATGTCGTAAAACGGGGCACCGGTTGTGGTCGTAAGTGGAGGACCGCCTCTCCCGGGGAGCTGCAACCTGTGACCTTTGTGTTTTCAGGTATCAGAGCACCGAGTCCGTAGACGAGTTCCCCGAATCCATCTGAAAGGAAGATGCTTGGAGGAAGCCAAAGCCGTCTGGGCTAGCAACTCACCCTGTCTCCTGTGATCCCCGACCATCTAAAAATAAATTTAACGTTGAGAAGCAGCAGAGCCCAGCCTGCCTTCATATCCTTCCAGACAGGTTCCCAATCTTTTATCCCTAGGCCTGTCCCAGAGTCTTGTCTTCTAGCCCAGAGGTCCCCCAACCTTTGGGGCACCAGGGACCGGTTACCTGCAGAGATTTATTTATTTATTTTTATTTTTATTCCATTTATATCCCGCCCTTCTCCGAAGACTCAGGGCGGCTTACAAGCTTAGCAGTAGCCTTCATTCTATGTATATGCCTGCTTGTTAGGGCTTTCACACACACACCCCAAGCGGCATTATTACAAAGTCAGCTTAATTGCCCCCAACAATCTGGGTCCTCATTTTACCTACCTCGGAAGGATGGAAGGCTGAGTCAACCTTGAGCCTGGTGGGACTCGAACCTGCACTAATTGCAGGCAGCTGGTGTTACTTAAGGAGGCATTAGCCCACTGCTCCACCAAGGCTGATGTTTTTTTCCACAGATCGGAAGGGGGCGTGGTGGTGTGTGCTGCCTGCATCCCGCGGATGGGGCTTTGCTGGCTTGTGCGGACCGATTGCTGGCATGCCGCGGCCCGGTGCCGGCCCACGGACCTGGGGTTTGGGGACCCCTTTTCTAGCCACACGTCTCTCCTGCACAAGCCGACTTGTGTTGCTGTTAGGATTAGGGTTTATTAAATTTATGTGCCGCCCTTCTCCCTAAGGACTCAGGGCGGCTCACAAGGATAAAAATTAAGAGACATAAAATACAAAAATTAAAAAAAGAATGAAACAACGAATATAAGAAATACAGGACAATTTAACACAATAAAAACCAAATTAAAAACCATGGTCAGTCCAGGCCCGCTTGTTGGAACAACCATGTTTGTTTGTTTCTTAGCAAACTGGTCTTCGCTCGGGAAGGTTAAACCAGACAGGAAGTAACCACCAGAGGCGAGACAGGCAGCCAGTCCACTGATGGCTGTATTCAGGTAGTCCTCGACTTACAACAGGTCCATTTATTGACCGCTTCAACGTGACGACGGCACGGGGGGAAAAAGCCACCGATGACCCTTTTTGCACTCTTACGGCCATCGCAGCATCCCCCGCGGTCACGGGATCAAAACTTAGGCACTCGGCAACGGACTCCTATTTATGACGGTCGCAGTGTTTCCTGGGGCCGGGGGGGGTCACATGATCCCGTTTTGCGACCTTCTGACAAGCAAAGTCAATGAGGGGAAGCCAGATTCACTAGTCTACCCCCCCCACCCACCCCCGCTAAACTGGAGACCCTATCGATCGCATCCCAGACAAACGGCTATCCAGTCTCTTTTTAAATGTCCGCCAGTGTCCGAAAGGTCAACTGGACTATCTTGTTTATTTTATTTTATTTATTTATTTATTGGTTCCTTGCAAATGTTTTGTGTAACTTAGAACTTGTAGAAGTTCGCTGAAGTTAGAAACGAAGAAGCTTCTTGGATCAGAAGCGAAACATTGGCAAGGCAAGGGTGGTGGTGGGGGGGGAAACACCGCACCAAGAATGTCCAGTTGCTTTTTTTAAAAAAAAAGCAACTTTATTTACTTACTTACTTACTTACTTACTTACTTATTTGACTTATATACCGCCCTATTCCCATAGGACTCAGGGCGGTTTACAGGGCAATTAAAACCACACAATACCAAAGTTAAAATAAATTTAAAACAACTAATTAAATTTAAAGCCCAAAAGTTAAAAATTAAAACTTTAAAACCCAGTTAAAAACCCCTCAGTCTAGGCCAGACAGCTCAAAGAGCCAAGTTTTAGGTTCAAGGGCTGGGACTTTTCTTCCTGGTCTCCTACTATGAGGTCACAAAAGAACGTCGGGTCTTCTGGATGGAAGCCCGGCGTCTCGTCTCTTCCGTGGCAGCCCCCCTGCCCACTTGCTGCCGGGTGGAGGAGGAATTTGCTGAAGCCTCGGCACGTCAAGAGGGGTAAAAGTATCCGACAGCACCATGGATTACCTTATGGTGCCAACCTCAGCTTCCCCGATAGAAAAACAGGACCAGGCCATGTTCGTCCCACAAGGAAAGCAGGAGCCTGGCGCCACTCAAGCCCCCAGCACCTCAGCTGACCTGAAGCAAGAGGCCCCCGTCATCGTACCGGCCGCACCAACCAGGAGTAAACTGTCCCATAAGGCTAGCAAGATCCACAAAGGCCAGCGAGGAAACAAAACTGCGCACCACACCGGGAAAATGAAACGTGAGTGGCCCTTTGGAAGGGGAAGGGAGAAAAGAGAGTTGGCTGTGGGATGGGTGGGTGGGTGGGCGGGCGGCAGGGTGGATAGGGGAAACAATCCTGCCCAAGGATGGGTGGGTGGGAAATGAGAGCTGAGGAGCTCTTTCTGAGAGCTAAGAGGAGAGAGGAAGGACTTCCTGGGCGACAGTGGAAGGCGTGGACATCTCTGGAGGCTTTTGAGAAGAAGCTGGGTCTTCCCCGATGAGGACCAGTGACTCTTTCGCACCAGGGCGACCTCGTTGGTTTTTTTAAGTTTTGCCCCCTTTGACGACCTTTCCTCGCCACCTTTGTGGCAGTTCTTAAATTAGTCGCACGGTCCGTCAAAGCCTTAACAAAAGCTGGCAGTCGGAGAAACGATTTTCTTCGATCACCAGAGATGAAATCGTTTTGGTGAAAAAGCAGTCAAGGAGAATTGTGGTGGTGGTTAGTTGCGAAGTCGTGTCCGACCCCTCGCGACCCCCTGGGTGACGTTCCTCCAGGCCTTCCTGTCCTCTACCATCTTCTGGAGTCCCTTTAAGCTCATGCCTCCTGCTTCAGTGACTCCATCCAGCCACCTCCTTCTCTGTCATCCTGTTCTTCTCTCGCCCTCAACCTTTCCCAGCATTAGGCTCTTCTCCAGTGAGTCCTTCCTTCTCCTTAGGTTGCCAAAGTATTGGAGTTTCCACCTCAGGATCTGGCCTTCTAAAGAGCAATTAGGGTTGATCTCCTCTAGGACTAACCGATTTGATCGCCTTGCAGTCCAAGGGACTCGCAGGAGTCTTCTCCAGCACCATAGTTCAAAGGCCTCGATTCCACCCTGTTGTTAGTTGCGAAGTCATGTCTGACCCCTCAGGACCCCATGGACAACGTTCCTCCAGGCTTTCCTGTCTTCTACCATCTTCTGGAGTCCACTTAAGCTCACGCCTCCTGCTTCGGTGACTCCCTCCAGCCACCTCCTTCTCTGTCGTCCCCTTCTTCTTCTCTTGCCCTCCATCTTTCCCAGCATTAGGCTCTTCTCCAGTGAGTCCTTCCTTCTCCTTAGGTGCCCAAAAAGTATTTGATCAACGCGAATTAAAAAGGAACGAAATGAATCCCACCGCCGCTAATTGCATTGTGCCAAAGAGTCACTGGTCCTCATTGGGGAAGACCCAGCTTCTTCTCAAAAGCCTCCAGAGATGTCCACGCCTTTTATAGGCAGACTCTTTCACTGTCGCCCAGGAAGTCCTTCCTCTCTCCACTTAGCTCTCGGAAAGAATGAACTAATGAATCCCACCGCGGCAAATTGGCCACAGCGAGTTGTTTGGGCCGCGTTGTCCCGTGCCGCCTGACGTGGGTCTCTCTCTCTCTCTCTCTCTCTCTCTCTCTCTCTCTCTCTCCTCTAGACATGGGGAGGTCTTCTCATCATCGTTCTCGCCGCTATCGCTACCGGCGGCGGACCGTCAAAGAGATTCTGACTCGCTCCTGGCAAAAGATCTACCCCGGCCTTGTTTACCTGCGGAAGGTCATCCATGATCTGACCCAGTCCTTCTTGTTTGACGTCTTCATCTGTAGCGTGGTGGCCATCAACACGATCCTGCTGGTGGTACAGACGTTCGCTGTGGTCGAGATCCGAGGAGGTAAGTCCGTCCGTCTTCTCGGGGTCAAAAAGACCTTCCGGGAAGTTATGTTGAGGCTTTCCACCCAGCAGGAGCTTGATCTCAGTTGATCTCCAAATGCTCTGCGGGGAACAAGGATGGGAATCTTAGCAGGAGGTTTCAAGGTCTGGAGGCTAGCAAGGAGATTCTAGGTCGTCCTCGACGTTCGGCCGCAACGGAGCCCAAATTTTCCATCGCCAAGTGAGACAAGTCGGCTAAGCCAATTTGGCCCCGCGGTTGTGAAATGAATAAGACGCTTGTTTAAGTGAATCTGGCTTGCCCATTTGACTTTGCTGGTCAGAAGGTCGCAAAAGAGGATCAATCAGGTGACCCCGGGACGCTGCGACCGTCCTAAATATGAGTCAGTGGCCAAGGGCCTGGATTTTGATGACGTGACCAGGGGGATGGTGCAGCGGTCGTAAGTGTGAAAAAGGGTCCCTTTTTCCCCAGTGCCATTGTAATGTTGAATGGTCGCTAAATGAAGTGTTGTAAGTTGAGGACGAGCTGTGTTCCACCCTGGAGGGTGGCTTCTCTTGTCATCTTGCTTCCGATGGTCTTCCCTTCGCCCTCTCTTTAGAATGGTTCTTCTCTGTCCTGGATCCGATTTTCCTCTGTGTCTACGTGGTGGAGGCCATTCTCAAGTTTATTGCATTAGACTTTAAGTACTTCCGTGACCCGTGGAATGACATTGGTGAGTCTTTTGCCGTAGGGTCAAAAGAGAGATGGCGGTGGGGGTGGGTGGGGGGGTGGGACAGGCTTGCAGTGGGTACAAACCTGGAACAGGCAATGGGAGGAATCGCATATGGAATTCCACGCGTTGGACTTTAGATAGGCTTTGAAACCAGGCTATGATCTCAGTATGGTTTGTAGCTCCATTGCTCCATTTAAAAATGTTTTGAAACCTCCAAGCAAATTGCTGAGAGCCAGTTTGGTGTAATGGTTAAGATTCTGGCCTAGAAACCAGGAGACTGTGAGTTCTAGTCCTGCCCTTAGGCATGGAAGCCAGCTGGATGACTCTGGGGCAATCACTAGGAGATGGTGAGTTCTAATCCCGCCTTAGGCATGAAAGCCAGCTGGGTGACTTTGGGCGAATCACCAAGAGACTGTGAGTTCCAGTCCTGCCTTATGCGTGAAAGTTGGCTGGGTGACTTTGGGCCAATCACTAGGAGATTGTGAATTCTAGTCTTACCTTAGGCATGAAAGCCAGCTGGGTGACTCTGGGCCAATCACCGGGAGATGGTGAGTTCTAGTCCCACCGTAGGCATGAAAGCCAGCTGGGTGACTCTGGGCCAATCACTGGGAGATGGTGAGTTCTAGTCCCATCTTAGGCATGAAAGCCAGCTGGGTGACTCTGGGCCAATCACCGGGAGACGGTGAATTTAACTGTCTTGTAGATTTTCTTTTTTTTCCTTCTCCTTTCTCTTCTTCCCTGATCAGATTTCTTCATCATGTTCATGATGGTGTTGGAATTTGTCCTCGTGCTGTCCTTCACCGCTGGGCAGGGAAACCGAGGCAACACACTCACCCTCTTTCGGGTCCTCAAAATCATCAAGGGCATTCGGGCCATTCGGGCCATCCGCTTCCTCCTCACCCTTCGGTCAGCAACCCAATCCACACAAGTGTCCCATAGTCAAATTGCCAATAATTGAAGGGAGGAGCTCCCCCCCCCCCCGTTTGGAGACAAGAGTCCACTCCCCGTCCAATAACCCGGGACAGGCCACTCTCTGGGGACACCCAAGTCAGTAACAGGAAGGCCGAGTCCCTTTTAGTTCGGAGAGCCGGTCTGGTGGACGCTCCAGTCCAGGCTAGAAACTGGGAGATGGAGAATTCTAGCGCTGCCTTAGGCAGAAAAGCTGGCTGGAGGACTTTGGGCCAATCGCCGAGAGACAACGAGCTCTAGTCCCGCCTTAGGCAGGAAAGTACCGCCTTAGGCTGTCATTTTGGGCCAATGATCAGGAGACGGGGAGTTCTAGTCCCGCCTCAAGCAATAATGGGAGCTGGGTGACTTTCCGTTGTGGTGGGGACAGTAGGAGGAGGAAGGAGTATTAAATATACCCACTGCCTGTTGGGTTATTTACATAAATAATAAAGGCAGGATGGGAAGAGAAGGGGAGGGAGGGAGGGAGGGAGGACTAAGAGAGGGGGAAGGGAAGGGAAAGGAAAGGCAGAACGGGAAGGAGGACGGAAGAAGAGACAGAGGGAAGGGAAGGAAAAGAAAGGAAAAGATAGGAAGGGAGGGAAGACTAAGAGAGGGAAGGGAAGTAAAGATAGAATGGGAGGGAGGAAGGACTAAGGAAAGGAAAGGAAAAGAAAGAAGGGGGAAGGGAGGGAAGGAAGAGGGAAGAAAAGGAAGGAGATTGGAATGAAGAGGGGGGAAGGAAGGAAGGAAGGAGGTTGGAATGAGGAAGAGGGAGAAAGGGAAGGAAGGAAGGAAAGAAGGAAGGAAGGAAGGAAGGAAGGAAGGAGATTGGAATGAGGAAGAGGGAGAAAGGGAAGGAAGGAAGGAAGGAAGGAAGGAAGGAAGGAAGGAAGGAAGGAAGGAAGGAAGGAAGGAGATTGAAATGAGGAAGAGAGAGAAAGGGAAGGAAGGAGATTGGAATGAAGAGGGAGGGAGGGAGGAAGGAAGGAAGGAAGGAAGGAAGGAAGGAAGGAAGGAAGGAGGTTGGAATGAGGAAGAGGGAGAAAGGGAAGGAAGGAAGGAAAGAAGGAAGGAAGGAAGGAAGGAAGGAAGGAGGTTGGAATGAGGAAGAGGGAGAAAGGGAAGGAAGGAAGGAAAGAAGGAAGGAAGGAAGGAAGGAAGGAGATTGGAATGAGGAAGAGGGAGAAAGGGAAGGAAGGAAGGAAGGAAGGAAGGAAGGAAGGAAGGAAGGAAGGAAGGAAGGAGATTGAAATGAGGAAGAGAGAGAAAGGGAAGGAAGGAGATTGGAATGAAGAGGGAGGGAGGAAGGAAGGAGATTGGAATGAGGAAGAGGGAGAAAGGGAAGGAAGGAAGGAGATTGGAATGAGGAAGAGGGAGAAAGGGAAGGAAGGAAGGAAGGAAGGAAGGAAGGAGATTGAAATGAGGAAGAGGGAGAAAGGGAGGGAAGGAAGGAAGGAGATTGGAATGAGGAAGAGAGAGAAAGGGAAGGAAGGAGATTGGAATGAGGAAGAGAGAGAAAGGGAAGGAAGGAGATTGGAATGAAGAGGGAGGGAGGAAGGAAGGAAGGAAGGAAGGAAGGAAGGAAGGAAGGAGATTGGAATGAGGAAGAGGGAGAAAGGGAAGGAAGGAAGGAAGGAGATTGGAATGAGGAAGAGGGAGAAAGGGAAGGAAGGAAGGAAGGAAGGAAGGAAGGAAGGAAGGAAGGAAGGAGATTGAAATGAGGAAGAGGGAGAAAGGGAGGGAAGGAAGGAAGGAGATTGGAATGAGGAAGAGAGAGAAAGGGAAGGAAGGAGATTGGAATGAAGAGGGAGGGAGGAAGGAAGGAAGGAAGGAGATTGGAATGAGGAAGAGGGAGAAAGGGAAGGAAGGAAGGAAGGAAGGAGATTGAAATGAGGAAGAGGGAGAAAGGGAAGGAAGGAAGGAAGGAAGGAAGGAAGGAAGGAAGGAAGGAAGGAAGGAAGGAAGGAACTCTCCCAGAGGAAAGGACACCTTAATAATTCCTCTTCTTCTTTTTCTTCTTCTTTTTTATGCTCTTTTTCTTCTAGGGTGACGGAGAACCTGCAAGAAATCACGGGCACTTTTATTCTTTCCTTCCAGTCCATTGGAGCTATTATTCTTCTCATGTTCTCTTTCTTATGTATCCTCCCAGCAAGAAACCGGGGGGTGGGTGGGTGGGGTGGGGTGGGGCAGCAGAACCCCATGGTGATAGGTATCTGTCTAATATCAAAAGCACTTCTTCGTTTATTCTTCTGCTTACACCAGGATTTCTTTTCTTTTCTTTTTTTTTCAAACTTGGCAACTTTCAGATTGTGTGGACTTTGCAACTCCCAGAATTCTCCAGTCTGCCTGCTGGGGAATTCTGGGAGTTGAAGTCCAGACATCTGAAAGTTGTCAAGTTTGAAAAAACCCTTGCTTATACCATCTTTTTCCCCCGCCCACCCCCTCACCCCCCCAAGGGATTTAAACACCCTCAGTCTCACCAATACCGGCAAGGCAAGCCATTGTATATAAAAAAACAGGAAGCAAAGCCCATCAGCCCCTCCTCGCCCTGATGGCGTTACCTAGTTGGGTCAGGAAGCCTTTGACTGCTTTGTCTCCCATCTCCGCCTCGAGGTGGGTTTTTAGGCGTTGGGCCCGTTTCTGACCGTGTCCTAGTCAGTTTCACAGAGAGTTCCCATTTCCTTTTTTTCCTGCTTGAATCGACAAATCTCCCTTTCCTCCGGGACGGGCGTCCCACACTGAAAACAGACTCAGGCCCGGGTTCGAAACGCGCCCATCTCCACCACCTTTCTAAGTCCCCGAGAATTTGCTGTTTCTTCCTTGACCACCCACCCCCCCGCCGTGTCTTCCGACTTTCCCAGTCATGTCTTCTGTGGTGCTGCTGGACATGTTCCAGGAAGCGGATAGGAAACATTTCGGGAACCTTTTCAAAACCATCTTCACCCTTTTCCAGCTTTTCACCCTGGATGACTGGTCCATTATTTACCTCACGTGCCGCGCTGCAGGTAGAGAGAGGCGTCGGGATCTGTTTAAAATCCGGGGTGGGGATTCAGCCTTTCGTGACTTAAATCTCCCGTGCAAGGACCGTCTTCCCACCCCAAGTCTACTGTCACTGGCCCTGTCTTTCTATAGCCAGTCCTCGACTTAGGACCAAAACTGAGTCCAAAACGTCTCTTGCTCAGCGAGACATGAGTTTTGCCCCGTTTTATAACCTTCCTTCCCACGGTCGTTCAGTGAATCCTTTCAGTTGTTAGCGACACGGCTGTTAAGTGAATCTGGCTTCCCCATTGGCTTTGTCAGAAGGTCGCAGGAGGGGATCACGTGACCCCGGGACACTGCGACCGTCGTAAAGGTGAGTCAGTGGCCAAGGGTCTGAATTCTGAGCACTTGCAACAGTTGAAAGTATGAAAGATGGTCGTAAGTGACTTTTTTTCAGTGCTGTTGTAACTTCAGACGGTCACTAAATGAACTGTTGTAAGTCGAGGACAACCTCTGCCGTGTTTTATTGCTTGTAAACCACCTAGAATTACTGCGAGCAAGTAGGTGGCTATATACATTTCAGAGATAGAGAGATAAAGAGATAGAGAGATTATCATCAGATAATTATCAGATAGAGAGATATAAATTGATTGAGATGATAGAGACAGAGATGTTAGATGATAGAGATGAGATAGGTAGGTAGGTAGATATAAATTGATAAGATTAGAGAGATGATAGAGACAAAGAGATGATAGAGATAGATTGATGGTTGAAATAGAGATAGATGATAGATATAGAAGATGATGGAGATAGATAGATAGATAGATAGATAGATAGATAGATAGATAGATAGATAGATAGATAGATAGATAGATAGATAGATAGATAGATAGATTATTGAAAGATTTGATAGATAGATGATAGAGATAAATTGATAGATTAGAGAGATGATAGAGACAGAAAGAGATAGATATAGATTGATAGATGGTTGAAATAATAGAGAGAGATGATAGAGAAATGACAGATAGATAGATAGATAGATGGATAGATAGATAGATAGATAGGTAGGTAGGTAGGTAGGTAGGTAGGTAGATATAAAATATAGATGATAGAGATTGATGATGGATAGATAGATAATGATTGAAAGATTTGATAAATGAAAGATTAGATAGATATAAAAGATAGATGATAGATAATGATTGAAAGATTTGATATATATACAGTAGATATAAAAGATAGATTAGATAGATAGATAGATAGATAGATAGATAGATAGATAGATAGATAGATAAGGAGAGAGAGAGGCAGTAACTGGGGTTCTGTGGATGATCTGTTATCTAGAATATCCCCATTTGCCCTTCCTTCCTTCCAGGTGCCTGGTACATTATTATTTTTCTCATCTTGTATATCCTTCTGGAGTATTTCCTGCTTCTCAAGTAAGTATGGCCCAGGCAGACCCATCCAGGTGTTTCAAGGGAATACAGGTGGGCTGTTGAGGGGTGAGAAGCAGCTGATGCGTCTCTGAAATGGCTCCCAGATTCAGATCATTTTCAGCCAGCCTTCCCCTTGACTCTTTGCACGGCTCTGTGGCTGACCTCAAAAGAAAAGCAGGAAAGAAGGGCCAGGGTGGGAGGGGCTTACCTAGCAGAAGGGTATCTGGAGTGGTTAGTGGAACAGGATTTAGTCCTCGACTTACAGCCATTCATTCGTTTAGGGACCGTTCAAAGGTACGACGGCACTGAAAAAAAACCGACGTAGGCCCGTTTATTTGGCTACCGGCTCATATTTACGACGGTGGCTGTGTCTCGGGGTGTGTGTGTGTGTGTGTCACGTGATCCCCTTTGGCGACCTTCTGACAAGCAAAGTCAACCGGGCGGGGGGGGGGGTAGCCTGATTCATTTAACGACCGTGTCGCTCACTTAACAGCTGCAGGTGATTCTCTTAAACCAGCGTGGCAGGAAAAGCCGTAAAATGGGCCATTATACTCACGCAACAAACGTCTCGCTTAGCTGCAGAAATTGTGGGCTCGGTTGCGGTCGTAAGTCGAGGACTAACCTGTAGATAGAAGTAGCTGCTTTTTTTTTAAGGAAACAGATGTTTAATTCTATTTATTTATGTCTTTTAGCGTGGGGTCAATTTACCAGAGGGTTTAGGAGGCAGTATCATGGCACACCTCCACATCTCTCTTGCAGCCTGGTGATTGCGGTCCTGGTGGACAACTTCCAGATGTCCCTCCTCAAACGCCGAGAGAAGAAGAAACTGAAGGTCAATTCTGGAATTTGTGGGCGTGGGGGTGGGGGAGCTGAATAATTGCCCCGGGCTGCCTGTTTGGTGGAAGATGCATATATCTCCACCAAATATTTGTTGTTGTTAGTGGCGACGATGTTCCTCCAGGCCTTCCTGTCCTCTACCATCTTCTGGAGTCCATTTAAGCTCACGCCTCCTGCTTCGGTGACTCCATCCAGCCACCTCATTCTCTGTCGTCCCCTTCTTCTCTTGCCCTCAACCTTTCCCAGCATTAGGCTCTTCTCCAGTGAGTCCTTCCTTCTCATTAGGTGTATTTGAGTTTCAGCTTCAGGATCTGGCCTTCTAAAGAGCAGTCAGGGTTGATCTCTAGGGCTGACCGGTTTGATCGCCTTGAGCGTGCCTCTAATCCAAGCTGTGAGGTGGTTTTTTTCAAAGCGGAACAGCAGCCAGAATCTTCTTCGTCCTCTCCTGCCATTGCTGACTTATTCTCTTCGCTCTTGAATTAGCAAAAAATTGTCCAGCTGAAGGACAGCACAGTGGAAGGAGATCCAATCAAGCAAGCAGGTGATGCTCAGATTGGGGTGGGTGCGGTGGAGGGGGTTCAATCAACGAAGCTTTGACAGGACTCGGGCCTGGCCAATCGGGGCAGGTTGAAGGCCGGTTCCATGCAGCAGTGAAAACGCTGCCTGTGGAATTCCGGGAATTGAAGTCCACCCATCTTAAAGTTGGCAGAGATGAGGAACCCAACCTTATAATACAAGTAACCCTCGCCTTAACAGCCTCAGCGGAGCCCAAAATTTCTGTGGCTAAGCAAGGAAGTCGCTAAGGGAGTTTTTTTCCCCTTGCCGCAGTTGTTAAGTGAATCGCTGCAGCTGTTAAGTGAATCGCGTGGTCACTAAACGAATCTGGCCTTCCCCCCCCCCATTGACTTTGTCGGAAGCCAGCTGGGAAGGCTGCAGGTGGTGATCGCGTGACTCTGGAATGCTGTCGAAAGTAGACGCCAGTTCCCAAGCCTCCAAATTTTGATCGTGTGACCGTGAGGAGTCGTTAAGTGTGAACACCGTCATAAGTCGCTCTCTTCAGGGATGTCAGATGGCCACTGAATGGTTTTAAGTCAAGGACTGTCTGTAAAGATAGAACCAATGGGCTTAGTTGAGCCAGTCTCTGATAAATTTAACGCAAAGGGCGGGTTGAGGTCAAGATGAATCTTGTGTATGTAAACTCCTTGCTAACCTGGACCCCTTTTCTCACCTTTGCCTGATACAGAGATCATCAAGCTGAAAGAACAGGAAGAAGAAAGCCTATTTAGGAAGACAATGATGGAAAAGTATGGTAGCCTTGAGCTGAATGACAGGTAAGAATTAAAACCAGATGACAGAAGCACAGAATTACAGAGTTGGAAGGGACCTTGGAGGTCATCTATTCTAACCCCTTGCTCAGGCAGGAAACCCTACACCCTTCCAGACAAAGGGTCATCCATTCTCTTCTTAAAAACCTCTGGCGAAGGGGGGCCCACAACATCTGGAGGCAAGCTGTTCCACTGGTTAATTGTTCTCAGTGTCAGGAAGTTTCTCCTTAATTCTAGGTTGCTCCTCTCCTTCGTTAGTTTCCATCCGTTTCTTCTTGTCCTGCCTTCGGGTATTTTGGAGAATAGGTCGACTCCCTCTTCTCTGTGGCAGCCCCTCAAATAATGGGAAAACGGCGATCATATCCCACCCAGCCCCACCCACCCCGCCCCAGTCCTTCTGTTTGTTAGACTAGACGTCCCCAGTTAGAATGTGGAACATAGAACAATAAGGATAGAAGGGAGCTTGAAGATCATTTAGTCCAGCTCCCTGCCTTCCTGCAAGAAATTCAGTTCTCACAACCGTTCACCATACACTTTGTCCTCCAGCCCCCTAATCCTCTTTGTCGCTCTTCTCGGCACGCTTTCTAGAATCTCAACGTTCTTTTTTTTATATTGCGGTGACCAAAACTGGATGCAGCATTCCAAGTGTGCTTGAGGGGTTCAAGAGGCAGGCAGCAGCCTGTCCTAATTCTGGGATATTTTGTACTTCAAAAATGAATTTGCCAAGAGCTCGGTTGAACTAACCCCCCCCTCCCCCAATTAATGGCCAGGAAATGGCGAGAAGTGTAGGCAGCGTCAGTTTGGTCTAGTGCAGGGGTCAGCAACCTGAAACAGCAAAAGAGCCACTCGGAACCGGTTCCGTCACACACACCAAAAAAGTGGGAGCCGCAAAATGTGTGCGCGCATGCGTGCACGCACGCACATGCACATACGCAAAACAAGGCAAAACTTGCACGGACGAAGGCAGCAGCTCTGCAAACGGGGCGGTGTAGTTTTGGAGAGCTGCGCGCGCAGCTCTCCAAACTGCCGCTGCCCGTTTGGAGAGCTGCTGCCTTCGTCCCACTTTTTTTCCAGAACGGCGGAGGAGGACTGGGAGCCGCGGGTTGCCGACCCGTGGTCTAGTGGTTAAAGCATCAGGCTACAAAACAGGAGACTGCTCGGTCCAATCCCATGTTTACTTCCAGCTTCCAGTAAAAAAAAAAGATACCCAGTTTGCTTAACTATCAGTGTGTTCCCTTAACAACCACCACGCTAAAAATTATAAAACTGGGTGTGGTCAGAATTGTAATTTTGGCCTCAATTAATTGTCCTAAGTCAAGGATTACTACTATTGTACTAGAATTCACCTCCCAGGTGTGAGAAGAGTAGGGGAAATTTGAGACTTCTTTTTTTACTACTTTCACTTTTTCCCCCCTGGGGAAATTAGATTTTCCGGGGACCCCTAAGCAGGAGGAGATGGTAACAGCAAGAGGAAAGGAACCAAACTACGGGCCTTTAATGTTTGTAAGCCTGTCAGAATCACCTCTAGGCAAGACGGGCACCACACAAAGCTAGAGAAACAAATAAGTAAACAAATAAACCCTTTTTTAAAATTTTTTGCCTCTTTCAGAGAATGGCAGCTTCTGTACAATTATTTCCAGATAATGACAGCTATTGAGAACAGCCAACAGCAGTTGCAGTCACAAGCTTCTACCACTAACAAGATCTTGGACACATTTTTTGAGGTATGGATTAAAAACCTCAGCTTGATTCTCTCTCTCCCTCAAAAAGCCTCCATCCCTTAACCAAATTAACCTCCACTTTTTAAAAGAATTCTGTTCTATTCCATTCCATTCCATATTTCTATTCTGCTCTGTTCCATTCCATTCTGTAATTCTATTCTATTCTATTCTATTCTATTCTATTCTATTCTATTCTATTCTATTCTATTCTATTCTATTCTATTAATTCTATTCTACTGTATTCCTATTCTATTCTATTCTATTCTATTCTATTCTATTCTTAAATTCTATTCTATTCTATTCTATTCTATTCTATTCTATTCTATTCTACTGTATTTCTATTCTACTGTATTTCTATTCTATTCTATTCTATTCTATTCTATTCTATTCTATTCTATTCTATTCTATTCTATTCTATTCTATTCTAATATTCTCTACTCTACTTTCACTATGCTTTATTGCAGTTATATTCCCTACTCACCACTAGGGGACAGTATATGACCAGTTTTCGTTCTTGCTGGAATTTGTCCCACTTAAGGAGTCCTCAAGTAGACAATAGATTCTTATCAATTGTCCTGTTCAACTTTTTTGGGGGGTGGGGGTGGGGGGTTGAATTCAAATGCTTCAAGGCTGTTTGTGGCTCCTAAACGGTCAGTATTGAACATAACCACAATAAGGAACATTGAGTACAAAAACAAACTAATTTCCCTGCCTTCTCCTTACAGACATCCGAAGAGGACTTCTTTCCTAAATGAAATGAGAGAGATCCACAGTTCACTAGTGGGATTTTTTTTTAATGCTGCCATCAACCGCTGCAGTTAAAAAGTTGACATAGCTGCTTATTTTGAGGACCTCATGATATCAGGCAACAATGCTGTGTTAATGAAATCAGGTTGTGGCCCTTAGACGTAGCAGTTTAAACCTAGCTGTCTTGCCCCAGGGTGGGGATAGATAGCAACTCCAGAATTTGTTTCAGAGATTACAGCTGCTTTGGATCAGAACTTCAGATCTGCCAGCAAGCAATTTTTCAGCTTTCAGATAGAGACGTATCTTTCCCATCGCTTTCACGTTTTCAGATTTAAATTTAAAGTTTAATCAATGAAAATCAACCTTAAATTTTGAAAAAGCAAAAGATTTTAAAATCAAGCAAGCTGAATCTGGACTGAATTTAAATATTTTTGTGTAGCAAAGGGGCCCTTCGGCGGGTAGCGCTACATTTGCGTACAAACTCTAGATGTGTAACTGATTATGGAACACCTTCAAAGGTGAAAATAAAAAGGGTGCATTACAAACCCCCTTCCCTTCCGATCTATTCTTTATTGATAAGTTGAAGGAACACACACACACACACACACACACACACACACACACACATATATATATATATATATATATATATATATATATATATATATATATATATATATATATATATATATAAATTTGGATTGCTGACAAAGAATTAAAGGGAGACTGATATAGCTATTTCAAGATATATCTATATCTATATTTATATATCTATATATATGTAGGTCTTGGCGTATTCGGGTCTTTTCCCGTGTAGGATTGAGGGTGTCTTGGTGACGTTTCGACGAGGTCTCACTTGTCATCTTCAGGCTGGTGTCTTCGGTTTCGTGCTTGTGCGAAACCTCAATCCTACAATATGTGTGTGTGTGTGTGTGTGTATTAAGTGTTAAGTATTTTAGAATACCTTGCTAGGCCCCAAACACAGGACAAATCTTATTGCCTCCTTAGTCTCCCTTTAATTCTTCCTTAGCAATCCAAAAAAATTTACACACACACACACACAAAAGGTAAAGGTTCCCCTGCACATGCGTGCTAGTCGTTTCCAACTCTAGGGGCCGTTGCTCATCTCCGTTTCAAAGCCGAAGAGCCAGCGCTTGTCCGAGGACGTCTCCGTGGTCATGTGGCCGGCATGACTGGACGCCAAAGGCGCACGGAACGCGGTTACCTTCCCACCGGAGTGGTCCCTATTTTTCTACTTGCATTTTTTTTATGTGCTTTCGAACTGCTAGGTTGGCAGAAGCTGGGACGAGTAACAAAAGATTTTGCCCATATTGCTAAGCACATTGGTTTCTGCTTACATTGTAAGCCGCCCTGAGTCTTCGGAGAAGGGCGGGATATAAATGGGATTAAAATAAAAAATAAATAAAAATAAATAAATATTTGGGTCCACGAGGTGCTCAAAACACTCAAGACACACACACACCTCTCTCTCTCTCTCTCTCTCTCTCTCTCTCTCTCTCTCTCTCTATATATATATATATATATATATATATATATGTATATATATACATACATATATATATACATATACATATATATATATATATATATATATATATATACACACGCACATACATATACACACACACGCACACATATATAATAAAGAAGCACGCGCTGGACATTATCCAACTGGATCACAGCCGCCCCAAGCGCGAGGCAGTTCAGTAATTGAGCTTTTGACTAGCCAGCCTCAAGAGACCACAACTCCCAGAAGGCTATGCGCTTCCTATTCGTCCTCTTCATCCCTCCCCGATTCTAGTCAAGCTCCTGGATTGGTTATCGTTAAAAAAAACCCGAGCTGGCTCCCTCATTGGCTGCAAGGGACAAGAGGTGGACGGTCGCTCTGCGGCGCTGATTGGACGCCTCAGGGTCTCCGCCGCGCCTACGGTGGCCGCGCGGGGTCTCCCGCAATCGATTCGAGCGAGGAGAGAAGATGGCGTCCGAGGGACACTCCGAGCCTCCCAAGGCGGGGGACCTGCCGTTGCCAGGATACGGAGCCTGGTCGCCCAACGAGCTGCAGGCCAAGCTGGCCGAGATCGGGGCTCCGACTCAGGGTGAGGTGGGCCGCGGCGGTCTGGGATACCGGATTTGGAGGCCAGGTGGTCCTGGGTTGGGCCGTTCGTAGTGTCGTGTGAACAGGCCATCGCGGGAAGCCAAACACGGGTAGGGCGGGTTTCCTCGAAGGCGCTTCGTGGCAAAAGCCAACCTTCCCCTCCCCAGACCGTTCATCAACGATACCCCGTGGGGGAAAATAAACGTGGAAGTGGGGTGGGGTGGGTCTCTCGAGGCCATCTAGTCCATCCCCCTTTTGTTGATAGGTCTTTATATTCCCCCCCCCCCTGAGTTCTTTCTCTTCTTCAGGTACTGCCACCTCCAGTATCCAGACCTTTTTTTTGTCTTTCTTACCTTCATTTCTGGAGTGTTATGTGTTAGATAAGATAATCTTTATTGTCATTTTTTACTGTGGGGACAATGGCACACATCAAAAATGAAATTAGCTGCCCGCTGTCAAAATGAAACACATACATGACAGACACCTAAAACATACAACATATGTATAGACCCACACCCCTACACACACACACACACACACACACACATATATATATATATATATATATATATATATATATATATACATACATACATAAATACATATATATATGTATATATGTATGTGTGTGTGTGTGTGTATATATATGTGTATATGTATGTATATATATATATATATATATATATATATATATATATATATATATATATATATGTATATATCACAAATATTAAATATTGTACATCCTGAATATATAACGGAAGGAGGAAGCCTGAGAGTTCACAAGGTTAATTGCTGTATGGAATGAAACTATGGTTGAATCTGGATGTTCTGCTACTGGATACCACGAAGCCCCCTCCTCCCAGAAGGGAACAAGGAAAAAAGGTTGTGAAGAGGATGGGTAGCGTCCCAGATAATCTTACGGACCCTGTTCAAACAACGCTTCTGTGCTATGTCCTGGATGGGAGGGAGGGAGGGAACTGCCAATGATCTTTTCGGCCGTCCTCACCACTCTGTGTTTGAATCTGCCTCTTTCAATTCTAATCTCCCAGAGTACTTTACTATGATTTTCCCTATGTTAGGGTTACTCCCCCCCCCCAAAGTTCTCACTTGCAGGCAAATGATATTTCTTGCAGAGCTTCCAATGCGCCATGGTTGCTACCCTACTTTGTCGTGTCTCAGTCTGGTTGATCTTCTTGCAGCAGCTTGCCAGGTGATCCACTGCCCACTTCAAGCTTCTTTGCTTAGGCGGCACTTAAATCGTCTTGTTTCTGGCTTCGTATGAGTTTGTTCTCAAGGACTAAATGCCGTGTTTTTTTTTTTGGCTAAAACTGTTGTAAAACGTGGCCGCGTGGCTGAGCTCGCACCAGCTGCTGAGCACCCCCCAAAATACAGCTCTGGCCATTGGAATTTCAAAAACTGGATCCTAAGTACAGGTAGTCCTCAATGACCACAATTGAACCCAACCTTTCTGTGGCTAAGGCAGACATTTTTGTTCAGGGAATTTTGCCCCGTTTTACAACCTTCTCTTTCCATAGTTGTAAAGTGAAATCACCGCCCTTGTTAAAATGGTCATGTGGTTGTTAAGCGAATCCGGCTTTGCCATTGATGTCGCTTGTTGGAACGTCACGAAAGGTGATCACGTGACCTCCGGTCCTCCGTACGAATCAGTTGCCAAGCATCTGAATTTTGATCGCGTGGGGATGCTGCAACGGTCACAAGTGTGAAAAAAAAAATCAAGTCATAAATCACTTTTTTCAATGCCGTAACTTTGAACGGCCACAAAGCGAAATGTTGTAAGTCGACTACATATACCTTTTTGGGGGGGGGGGGGTCCTAACCAGTCAGAAGTTCGGGGCTACTTGTAGTGACCCAATTAGCTTATCATGCGAAGAAGTCCTGATGTGGTTGGTTTGGTTTTGCTGCGACACATTTTTTTTTTCCTGGAGAACTTGAGAATTTTTCTCCAACCTGTACGGAGAATGATAGGTTAGAGAAGGCTGATTAATCTTCCTTCTTGTTATACAGCATCATCTCTGAATTATTTCATTTTTGTTCCCTTCCAGGTAGCCGTGAAGAGCTGGTGGAACGGCTACAAACATACACGCTTCAGGTGAAGCCTTATTTCTTGGATCACAAAAAAAGCAACAGTTAATTGTTATTATTATTATTTTACTGTAATTGGCTGGCAGGTCACTTGATCTTGATTCTATCCCTTTGTTAGTGCTAGGCTGCATTAACAGAGGGATAGAATCAAGATCAAGTGAAGTACTAATACCACTTTACAATGCTTTGGTAAGGCCACACCTGGAATACTGCATCCAGTTTTTGTCACCACGATGTAAAAAAGATGTCGAGACTCTAGAAAGGGTACAGAGAAGAGCAAGAAAGATGATTGGGGGACTGGTGGCTAAAACATATAGGGAACGGTTGCTGGAATTGGGTATGTGTAGTTTAACGAAGAGAAGAGTGAGGGGTGTCATGATAGCAGTGTTCCAATATCTCAGGGGCTGCCCCAAAGAAGAGGGAGTCAAGCTATTCTCCAAAGCACCTGAAGGCAGGACAAGAAGCAACGGATGGAAACTAGTCAAGGAGAGAAGCAACCTAGAACTAAGGAGAAACTTCCTGACAGTTAGAACAATTAACCAGTGGAACTCCTTGCCTCCAGAAGCTGTGAATGCTCCAACACTGGAAGTTTTTAAGAAGAGACTGGACAGCCATTTGCCTGAAATGGTATAGGGTTTCCTGCCTGAGCAGGGGGTTGGACTAGATGACCTCCAAGGTCCCTTCCAACTTGTTGTTATTATTATTATTATTATTATTGTTTTGTTGTTGTTGTTATTATTATTATTATTATTATTATTATTATTATTATTATTATTATTATTATTATTATTATTATTATTGAAGGCCGAATCACCGGGGAATCTGAGTATAGGCAGATAGAGTCTATAAACTAGGATTATATTAATGTAATCCACTCACTTCAAGAAGAAAGTTGAATTTCAGGTGCTAAGAAAGCAACATTTTGGTAAAGGAACATCTAGAAAAGCTGTATGTTATGTTAGGTGGTTGTTACAAACACTCTTCGAGCAAATAAGAGCAAATTCAAGCAGAGTAGGAACTTTTTAGGTTTGAAATTAGATTTTTACATGCTGAACATTTGAAACGTATGGGCCTTCTCTCAGCAGCCCTCTTTCCAAATGGTATCTTCCAGATGTGCTTTGAGAAACATCTGGGCTGCCCCAGATTGGAAAAGACTTGGCATCTATGGGGTTAAACTCTAACATTTCCCTATATGACACCCCAAACCATTTGACATCCTGGACCAGTGTTTCTCAATGCTTGGCTGCTTGAACACTATCCTAAACCAGAGGTAGGCAACCTTGGCTGTTTTAGGACTTGTGGACTTCAACTCCCAGAATTCCTCAGCCAGCCTGGCTCAGCATGGAAACTTCTCTCTTTCCCCTCAGCGTGGCTGGCTCAGGAATTCTGGGAGTTGAAGTCATAAAAGAGCCAAGGTTGCCTACCCCTGCCCTAAACCTATATGCAGCTGTGCGCATAGGTCATATTGGATCCGGGATCCGTTTGATCAGTCTACGATGCCTTGAGTGCAGAAAATGGATTAAGGTTCAGCATCAATGTTCAGCATCGTCCGTGGCAAGCGGAGGAGGCAAAGTGATGGGAAGCCCAGCCATCCTGGCGGAGCCGCCTATACTTCCCACAAAATAAGACCGGGTCTTATGTTAATTTTTCATCCAAAAGATCCATTGGGGCAGGGGTGGGCAACCATGGCTCTTTTGTGACTCGTGGACTTCAACTCCCAGAATTCCTGAGCCAGCCATGCTGAGGGGAAAGGGAGAGGTTTCCATGCTGAGCCAGGCTGGCTGAGGAATTCTGGGAGTTGAAGTCCACGAGTCCTAAAACAGCCAAGGTTGCCTACCCCTGTAACCTAGACCATCACTTCTGCTAGAGAGAAATATTGCAGGTTTCAAGTTGAGAAGGGCAATTAGCTGATTTATTCCCTCCCATATTTTTTCTTTTTTTAAAAAAACAGACTGGGATTCTACTTACCAGGCCTGTTCTGAGAGGAGATGATGGAGACAGCTCAGCCCCCCCTCCCTTGCCAGGACAGGTAAGTCCTTTGCGGGGAGCGAAGATGGAAAATTGTATAAATAATCCTCGATTTATGACCAAAATTGACACCCCACCCCCAAGTTTCCAGGGCTGTTTTTAAGAGAGTTTAGCCCATTTTATCACTTTTTTTGCCACAATTAGGCTCAGCTAATCTCAATGTACATATGTTGTACTTTGACAATAAAGGTTTATTATTATTATTATTATTTTTATTTAAATGACTCCCTGCAGTTGTTAAATCTGGCTTCCCCCACTGAATTCACTTGTCAGAAGCAAAGCTGGGCAGATTGCACACGGGGGATCACGTGACCACCGTGTTACATACATGTCAGTTGCCCAACGCCCAAATTTTGAGACTTTGAGGATGCTCCAGGGGTTGTAAATGTGAGGAACAGTCGTAAGTCCCTTTTTCCCAGACTACGCTTGTAACTTCCAACCGTCAGTAAACGAAACGTAAATCGAGGACTATCGTGTTTCCTCGGAAATAAAACCCAACTGGAAAAATAAGCCCTAGCATGATTTTTCAGGACCCACCCCCAAAATAAGTCCCAGTTAAGATCGTCAGCCAGACGGACGCATTTAGTACCGTATTTCCCTGAATATAAGCCCTAACCAGAAAATAAGCCTTAATGCGTCTTTTGGAACAAAAATTAATTTAAGATCCGGTCTTCTTTTTGGGAAAACGTGGTAGCTCTGTAGCGTGGTATTTTTTTCTGCACGTTGAGTCTTCAGTTATTTGTTTGAGAAAAATTGGGTGTCAGGGCTACACAGAATATTTGCGAGGCTTAATTGTTCAGGTAATCCTCAACTTATGACCACATCTGGGACCATTTCTGTTATTAAGCAAGGCTGAATTTTACAACCTATTTTTTCCACGGTGATTAAGCCAATCACGGTGGTCGTGAAACGAACCACGCCGTCGTTAAGCAAACCTTGATCACGCGACAGTGGGGTTGCTGGCGGTGACCGTAACTGCAAGGACCAAGTTATAAGTTCCTTTTTTGCCCCGATTTTGAACGGTAACTATTGTTTAATTACTATTGTTTAATTGTATACCTACCTTGCTCTGTACACCGCCCCGAGTCCCTCGGGAGAAGGGTGGTATATAAAAACAAATAAACAAATAAATAAATAAATAAATAAATAAATAAATAAATAAATGATTGTAACAGCCACTTTTAAGGCTCGTGCACTTCAGTTCCCAGAATTCCTCAATCAGCATGGAGCTAAAAGTCTCTAAACGTGGCAACTCTTGTGGACTTCAACTCCCGGAGTTCTGGGAGTTGAAGTCCACAAGTCTTAAAGTGGCCAGGTTCGGACCCCCATCCCCCACCAGGCTCAAGGTTGACTCAGCCTTCCATCCTTCCGAGGTAGGTAAAATGAGGACCCAGATTGTTGGGGGGCAATAAGCTGACTTTGTAAAAATGCCGCTTGGGGCCCCCCGAAAGCCCTAATAAGCAGGCATATACATAGAATGAAGGCTATTGCTAAGCACATTGATTTGCGCTGCAAGCAAGCCCAAGAGATCCTTTTTGTGAGTAACGCTTTTCTCTCTTCATTCAGGTCCCAGGCATTCCTTTGCCCCCACCTCCAATGGGCATGCCCCCCATGCAGCCTCCCCCTCCCCCTCCTCCTGGCATGGGCCTCAACTTCCCCATGGGTGTGGGACCCCCTCCACCACCCCCCACCTTGGGTGGGCCTCTCCGCATGCAGGCGGTGGTGGATCCTTCCTCGTTGCCCGAAGAGGAGCGGCTGAAGCTGGCTCAGCAGCAGGCCGCCATGTTGATCCAACAGGAAGAGAGAGGCAAGCAGGTAACGACACGGTTTGCTTTAGAGGTGCACAGGTGTGTTTGTGTATGTGTGCCCCCCCCCCCCCGTGTATGCGGGCAACAGCTCATCAGCAGCCTTCCCTAATTCGGTGTCCTTCAGTTTTCTTCCACCCTGGCTCTTACAATCTGTCAGGCCCCCAAACCCGAAAACAATGACACAGTGTTTTGTTTTTGTTTTTCCAAGCTGAGGGTTTTTTTATTGTTTCCACACCTGTGGAGAGAATCTTGCCTCTGCATCTGTATTAGACTCCGTGAATGGTTAGGGAGGAGCTGTCTTCACCCTCTATCTCTCATGCAAAATATCTGGACTGAGTGGCCTCTTATTCTGTCAGGTGCGAAAGACCAAGAATTTACTCTTGTCAGAATTGGTGTAGTAGGCTCTCCTCCTTTTTGGGGGGTGGGGGGTGGGGTTGGACTAGATGACCTACAAGGTCCCTCCCGACTCTTGTTATTCTATTCTACTCAACTAGTGGACGGTACTGTTTGGGCTCTCGAAACGGGTCAGTGGAATTCAGGAGAAGTTGGACGTGGTCCATTTTGGGGCTACGTAGGGATGCTAGGCTGAGTCCTCTTTTGACACCCCCCCCCAAGCTTTTGACACTCCTCTTAACAATCTGGAATGTGTCCCTTCCCACCTAGGAAGTCCAGCCTGCCACATTCTGTCGCATAATCCCCAGCTTGCCTCGGTGCGCCTGGGACTTCCTTGGCGCTGAAGTCCTGGAGGAGCAGGAGAAAGACAAGGCGGTCCGCGTGGTCTTTGGTGCTCTCTGAGCTTGGTTGGTTCCCTTGCAGATCCGGTTTGGCAACGAAACGCCCGCAAGAAAAACCACCAAGCACAGAGAGTGCCAAGGACCCCAAAGTGGGAACTCGTGACTGGACGGTGGGGAATGGAAGGATTTATACTCCTTGCAGATGGCTGGTCATTTGCCTTCTTTTAGAGAGTCGTTGAGGCCACTTGGACATTGATTTGTATCCTCAGTGGTGCAAGTGGGTGTGGAGCCTTCTTGGAACTATTGAAAGGACCATGTTGTAGACCGGAGAGAGATGATGAGAGCTCCCCACCCATTTGCACTGTGCCCTTGAGCACGCAGATAAACCTCCCAACGACGCTCGACGACTCTCTGACAGAAGGGCAAACGACCAGCCGTCTGCAAGGAACAGAAATCCTTCCGTTTCCCCACCATCCAGTCAGAGCGGAGGAAGCTTCCTGGATGAGAAGCGAAAGGTCTTCGAAGAGAAACAAGACAGTCCAGTTGCCTCCTGAAAAAAGGAAAGAAAAAAAAAGCAACTTTGGGACACCTGGAGGACAGAGAACCTCCATAGACATTTTTCCAGCCATACCTAAGTGGTGGGTCAAAAGCTGAATGGAAAAGTTGTGCAGTGCTGAACCAGGCTTGACTCTCCTCTCTTTTTCTCACCCCCTTTCCCCTTCCCCACCCCCACCGTAGGCTGCTGTCCTAATGGAGCAAGCGCGCCACCAGGAGATGCCAAAGCTGGCCTCTTCGGTACCTCGGACAGTTCCTGATCTGGGCCCAAGACCTCAAGGCCTCCCCAGATGTAAGTCCTTTTGAGCCAGGACAGGAGGCTCAGATTCTTTGCCTTAGGAAAAGCAGTTTTCGGAGATAGGTGTTTTGTGTGTGTGTGTGTGTGTGTGTGTGTGTGTGTACACCCCACACCCCAGTTGTTCCAAAACAATTCAAGACCGAGAAGGGACTGGGGATCCTTAGTGCTCTCTGAGCTTGATTGTTTTCTTGCAGACGTTTCATGACCCAACTAGGTAACAAGCTCAGTGCTGGAAGGGAGAGGAGTTTGGGGAAAGGAGGAAAAGGACTGGGGGGGGGTCCTTGGGGCTCTCTGAGCTTGGCTGTTTTCTTGCAGACGTTTCATGACCCAGCTAGGGAACATCATCAGTGCTGGAGGGGAGCGGGGTTTTCACGATTTATATAAGAGTGGCAGGGACGCGGTGGCTCAGTGGGTTAGGACGCTGAGCTTGTCGATCAGAAGGTCGGCAGTTTGGCGGGTCGAATCCCGAGTGCCGCGCAACAGAGTGAGCGCCTGTTATTCGTCCCAGCTTCTGCCAACCTAGCAGTTCGAAAGCACGTCAAACTGCAAGTAGAAAAACATGGACCACTACGGTGGGAAGGTAACAGCGTTCCTTGCGCCTTTGGCATCCAGTCGTGCCGGCCACGTGACCACGGAGACGTCCTCGGACAAGCGCTGGCTCTTCGGCTTTGCAACGGAGATGAGCACCGGCCCCTAGAGTCGGAAACGACTAGCACGCATGTGCGGGGGAACCTTTACCTTTACCTTATACGAGTGGCTTGCCGTGTCACAGCGTGGGCGGGTTTCTTCTTGGTGATTCCTTGATTAGGCTGTTGCTTCAGAGTTGAGAGCAAACTCCAGTCCCTTCTAGCACTGATGATGTTGCCTGCTTTGTCTCTGAAGCAAGGAAATGACCGGAGTGCTATTGCTTCAGCTAATTTTGAGTCTGGCTTTCCCTCTTCTAGTAAGCCCCGCTTCCAGCTCCCCCATCGGAACAGGGAGCTCAAGACCCCGTGGCCCCCCACCTCCTCCTGGAGAAGACAGTCGGGAGGTAAGTCCGTTTATAGCCAGAGGTGACCAATGGAGGGGAAAGAAATTAGTTCGTTTGTTCATTCATTCATTCATGCATACATTCATTCAGTTTGTAGGAGGATAAATGGAGCTATCTGTAGATAAGGGAGGAAGGGGGGGGAGAAACAGCCAGGTGTTGATAACCTCAGCTCTGAGTGGGAATGGGATTCAATGTTGATGTTCCAACAATCGGGCCTGGATTGACTCTAGTTTTAAATTTGGTTTTATTGGGTTAATTGTTATGTATTTATTACATTTATTGTTTAATTCTTTTTTAAATTTTGTATTTTGTGTTATTAACTTTTTTATTGTTGTGAGCCGCCCTGAGTCCTTAGGGAGAAGGGCGACATATAAATTTAATCAATTCAATTCAATTCAATTATTCGGAAACTGCCTAAGAATTTTGTCTGCCATTTAAGTTCAAGGAAAGATAAGATAAGATAAGATGATAAGATAAGATGATAAGACTGTGGTGGTGAACCTGTGGCACGCGTGCCACACAGGTGGCACGCAGAGCCCTCTCTGTGGGCACGCACGCCGTCGCCCCGCTCCTAAGTCTTCAGCTACATTTTATAAAACCTTTTTGCTTTTGGCCTCCGCCGCTGTGTGGTCAAAAAGAGAGAAAAGTTTCAATCAATCAATTTCAACTTCTCGCGGGGGGGGGAAAACGATCTCGCAAAGTTGGAATTGATTGATTGAACTTTTTAGTCCCACCCAGTCTGCCGTTACCACCTCAGCCACGCCCACCCAATGGGCCACGACCACCCAATGGGCCACACCCACCCGGCACCCGACGATAGATAAGAGGGTTTTGATTTGCAGTTTGGGCACTCTTAAAAGGTTCGCCATCGCTGAGATAAGATAACCTTTATTGTCGTTTTTTTTACTGTGGGGCACACTGGCACACGTGAAAAATGAAATCCCGTTGCCTGCTCTCAAAAGTGTACACGCACACAACACGCATGGAGACGTACTATATACCTACGTACGTACCTACGTATCAATACGAATCACCGTCCATCGTGAACACACAGCGGAAAGAGGAAGCTTGAGAGAATTCACAAGGTTGATACTGTATGGCAGAAGTCCCCAACCTTTTGGCCACCACCAGAGACCGGTTCCGTGGAGAGAGGTTTTTCCGTGGACCGGGAGGAGGTGTGGTTTTGTGTACTGCCTGCATCCCACGGATGGGGCTTTGCTTGTTTGTGCGGACCGGTTGCTGGCGTGCCGCGGACCAGTACCGGTCCACAGCCCGGGATGTTGGAGACCCCTGCTGCATGGAACACGTTGTGCGTCAAATCTGGTGTGCTCTTGTACCACGTGCGCCTGGAAGCTGGCCCGTGGCTCACTGGGAGTTTACCTGCGTGGTAAAATTCTTTGTGTCCTCTTGCCCACAGGGTTCTTAAGTCTTGATTCATCGCAAAGTTTGCCCACCCCATCGGCTGAAAGCTCTTTTCTCCTCGCCCGCTGCTTTCCTAAAAGAAAATTATAGCCAAAGCTGAACTGTTTTGCACGCATCAAATGCGCGGACCGATTCTAATCCTTGTTGAGTGTCGATTTTTGACCCTTCCAGATCGACGACTCCGGGGTGGGCCCCAAAATCCCTCAAGCCTTGGAAAAGATCCTTCAGCTTAAGGAGATCCGTCAGGAAGAGCTGACCGCTGTACCCGGCGCCACAGGTAAAAGATCAGACGTAGGGTTCCTGGGAAGTCTAGTTCGGAGACACCCATCCCCGCTATAGAGAGAGATGGGTTACGGAATGACGTCGCTGGAGCCGGACTTGGAATCTTTCCTTTTTTAAAAAAAAAAAAGGTTCCTAGGCCTCATGGTAACCATGAAAATAAATAGATTGGCCGGGTTAATGTCATTCCCAGAGATTAAAGTCAGCCCATAGAATGGCGCCTGGAATTGCTTCTGATTAGGTTTTTTTCTATGGTTCTTTGCCCGTAAACAGAATCTTTCCAGTCGAAAGCAATTAGCTGCATAGCTACGAGTAGACCTTGAATTATGACCACAGTTGAGCCCAAACTTTCTGTCGCTAAGCGAGACCGGTGAATTTTAGCCCGTTTTAACGACTTGCCACAATTGTTAAATGAATCGTGGTTAAGTTAGTAACACAGTTATTTTTAAGTGAGTCTGGCTTTCCCCATGGACTTTGCTTGTCAGAAGGAGGTCACAAAAGGGGATCACATGACCCCGGGACTCTCCAACCGTCGTAATTATGAGCCCGTTGCCCCAGCATCTGAATTTTGATCACATGACCCTGGGGATGCTGCGAAGGCCATAAGAGTGAAAAACGGTCGTAAGTCCCTTTTCCCAGTGCCGTCGTAGCTCTGAACAGTCACTAAATGAACTCCTGTAAGCCGAGGACCCCCTGTATAGATGTGAATTTCTAAAGAGGGTCCATCCTGGCTTTTCACATTCCACCTTTGCTACCTTCCTTGTTAGCTGGCTGTTGCAGAACACAGGTAGTCCTCGACTTACGGCCACAATTGAGCCCAACATTTCTGTCGCTAAGTGAGACATTGGAGTTTTGTCCCCATTTTACTTTTGTTGCCTCGGTTGATAATAAGTGAATCGCTGCAGTTGATAAGTTAGTGGCACGGCCGTTAAGCGAATCTGGCTTTTCCCCATTGACTTAGAGGATCATGTGACACACACACACACACACACCCCCCGGTCACTGCGACCGTCATCAGTATGAATCGGCTGCCAAGCATCCGAATTTTGATCGCGTGACCATGGGGATGCCGCAGCGGCCGTAAGTGTGAAAAAACGGCCATATGTCCCTTTTTCCCCCCAATGCCGTCGTAACTTTCCACGGTCGCTAAATGAACGGTTGTAAGTTGAGGACTGCCTGCAGTGGCAAACGGGTTGCATTAGACCAGCATTCCCCAGCCAGGAGACCGTGCAGATACGCTGGGCGTTATGCAAGTGCTCCCACCCTACAAAATTCAGGAATTTCCCTCCCTCCCCATCTGGAAAGCGTCCCAAGTTTGGGAAAGATGGTCGAGCTTGCAAGTTTATAATCTTCCCCGGGGGGGGGTGTTTCCTCCCATTTTTTCCCTCCCTCCCCCCACCCCCAAATCGTGCCCTCTTTGCAGACGATGACATGGAGACTGACTTGAGGGTGCTGGCTGGCATGTCTGCCTCGGATGCCGAAGACGACGCTTCGGCCATGTCCAAGAAAGAGGTGAGGAGACATCGGGCCGAGTCGGCGAGAACTTGGGAGAGGCCGTAGCTGCGAGATCGGGTTGCTTCCTTTTGCAGGAAAAACATCTGGCAGGAGACACCTTGGTGATCATGAAAGGCGGTGGTGAGGAGGAGGAGGATAGAGTTGAAAGGGACCTTGGAGGTCTTCTAGACCAACCCCCTGCTCAAGCAGGAAACCCTGTAGCAGTGATGGTGAACCTTTTAGAGGCAGAGTACCCAAAAACCTCCCCGCCCGCCCGCAGGGCCACCCACCGCCTCCACCGCCCGCCGCAGCGGATCGCTCATCTGGGAGAAATTCTGGGAATCTCTTCCTAACAGCTGGGATGTTTTTCCGGAAAGCTACCCGGTGCCACCGACTGATGTCCGTGTGTCCCTTTCTCGGTTCCCCTGAACAGAAAAACCGCAAGCGACGCAACCGGAAGAAAAAAAAGAAGCAAACCGCCTCTTCCAAAAGCAACCAGGTTTCCCCGGCTGCCAAGGGACACGGGGAAGAATCGGGCAGCGACGCGGCCGTGGAAATCGAGTACGTCACCGAGGAGCCGGAGATCTACGATCCCAATTTCATCTTCTTCAAAAGGATCTTTGAGGCGTTCAAGGTAGGTCAGATCTGGGAATCCCGATCGGGGCACCGATGCGAAATTGGGACTTTTCGCGGTTTAAGAATGCCTCCTCGGGATTTTCCAAGGCACCTGGAATGGTCCCACCACAGCCGCACCAGAGGTTGTGAGATAGTCGGCTGCCTTGGCCATCGAACGATAACATCTGTCCCGTTGCAATTCTATGTGGCTCCCTGTTACGGTGAATTTATCCTGGGGTTTATCTTAGTTTAATACATTGTCTCCATTATTGTATTGTAATAATAATAATAATAAGTTGGAAGGGACCTTGGAGGTCATCTAGTCCAACTCCCCGCTCAGGCAGGAAACCCTATACCATTTCAGACGTGTGTGTGTGTGTGTGTGTGTGTATGTGTGTATATGTGTGTGTGTGTATATAGCTATATGTATGTGTATAGATATATGTGTGTGTGTGTGGGTATAGATATATGCGTGTATATGTGTGTGTATGGGTATAGATATATGTTTGTGTGTATGTACATATCTGTATAGATATATGTATGTATATGTGTATAAATATATGTGTACATGTATGTATATATGCATATGCATATAGTATGTATGTGTATGTTTACACACACATACACACATGCACATATCTACACACACACACACACACACACACACACACACACACGTACACACAATACAATAATGGAGAGAATATATTAAACTAAGATAAAACCCAGAATAAATTCACCATAAAAGGAAGCCACAGACTTACAAGGGGACAGAAGTTATCGTTCGATAGCTAATGTATATGTACATGTATGTACTTGCTGATGCTTTAGTAAACTAAAATTGTACAGGTGGTCCTCGACTTAACGACCACAGTTGACCCCAGAATTCACATCACTAAGCGAGACATTTGTTAAGTGAGTTTTGCCCCTTGCTTGCCACTGTTGGATCGCTGCAGATGTTAAGCTAGCCCCACAGTCATTAAGCGAATCCGGCTTTCCCCATTGTCGGAAGGTCGCGAAAGGGGATCACGTGACCCCCCCCCGGACGTGGCGACCGTCATAAATGGGAGTCAGTTTCCAAGCGTCTGAATTTTGAGCACAGGACCACGGGGGATGCTGCCACGGTCGCAAATGCGAAAACTGCTCATAAGTCACTTTCCCCCAGGGCTCTTGCAACTTCAAACGGTCTCTAAAGGAACGGTTGCAAGTTGAGGACTGCCTGCCACTTGCTCTGCCTTCTGGGCAATAATCCCTCCCCGACTCTTGTCCTCCCTTCCTCCCTCACAGCTGACCGACGACGTTAAGAAGGACAAGGAAAAGGAGCCAGAGAAAGCAGACAAGCTGGCCGCTTCGGCTGCGCCAAAGAAGAAGGGATTTGAGGAAGAGCGGAAGGACAGTGACGACAGCTCTGACGATGAGCAGGTGAGTGAGTGTGTGTGCGTGCGTGTGTGTGTGCGTGTGTGTGTGTGTCGGGCTGATGGGAGAACGCCTTGTTTTCCTTCTCTTTAGCTTTCTGTTTGAAACAAAAGAAGTCTCTTGGTTTTGGGGTTGTTAGAACAGAAGTGGACCCTCCAGCCGTAGGGGCAGTTCACCCCAGAGTAAAAGAAGTCTCTTGGTTTTGGGGTTGTTAGAACAGAAGTGGAACCTCCAGCCGTAGGGGCAGTTCACCCCAGAGCAGGGGTCAGCAACTTGAAACTGTGAAAGAGCCACTCGGAACCGGTTCCCTCACAAAAGGAAAAACTGGGAGCCGCAAAAAATGTGTGCACATGCGCGTACATGTGCGCATGCGCAGAACAGGGTTTGAAGAGTGGAGCCAAGGCGAGATATGCACCTACCCTGCATATTTGAATTGATTGGTTGAACATTTTTAGTCCCATTTTTTTTTTTTGGACTGCACATGGCAGAGGACTGGGAGCCGCAGGAGACGGCTGAAAGAGCCGCATGCGGCTCCGGAGCCGCGGGTTGCAGACCTGTGCCCCAGAGTAAAAGAAGTCTCTTGGTTTTTGGGTTGTTAGAACAGAAGTGGAACCTCCAGCCGTAGGGGCAGTTCACCCCAGAGTTTAAGAGGACAGATGGCAAAAAAAAGGGACCTGTGTCAGCCCTTCTGATAAGCTTCCCCTATAAGATACAGGGGGAAGTCGCTATGCAGATAAGAAACTTTCTCTCTCTCTCTCTCCCTCCCTCCCTCCCTTCCTCCCAAAAACAAATTCAGGAAAAGAAGCCGGAAGCTCCCAAATTGTCCAAGAAGAAACTGCGACGGATGAACCGTTTTACTGTGGCGGAGCTGAAGCAGGTGGGGGCTTTCATTTATTTTATGGATTCGTTGATTAGATTTTTCTCCCACCTTTTTATTTTCTAAGTAACTTGGTGAACATACTTAATGCTCCTTCCTCCTCCTCCTCCTCCTCCTCCTCCTCTCCACAAACCCCATTCCCTTCTCACACTGATGATGTTACCTAGTTTGGGTCATGAAACGTCTGCAAGAAAACAACCCAGCTTACGGAGCAACAAGGACCCCATAGTCGTCCTCCTCCTCCTCCTCCTCCTTTCATGGCTAAGGCGGGACTAGAACTCACCGTCTCCTGGTGATCGGCCCAAAGTCACCCAGCCCGCTTCCATGTCTAAGGCAAGACTAGAACTCGCCGTCTCCTGCTTTCTAGCCTGGATTGGGCTGAGAGAGAGAGCGGTCCAGAGTCAACCAGCTGACTTTCGTGGCTAAGGCGGGACTAGAACTCACCGTCTCCTGGTGATCGGCCCAAAGTCACCCAGCCCGCTTCCATGTCTAAGGCAAGACTAGAACTCGCCGTCTCCTGCTTTCTAGCCTGGATTGGGCTGAGAGAGAGAGCGGTCCAGAGTCAACCAGCTGACTTTCGTGGCTAAGGCGGGACTAGAACTCACCGTCTCCTGGAGATTGGCCCAAAGTCACCCAGCCGGCTTTCATGTCTAAGGCAAGACTAGAACTCTCCGTCTCCTGCTTTCTAGCCTGGATTGGGCTGAGAGAGAGAGCGGACCAGAGTCAACCAGCTGACTTTCGTGGCTAAGGCGGGACTAGAACTCGCCATCTCCCACTTTCTAGGGGAGACGTCTAGATTCTGTTTGCCCACTGGCGCCAGGCGCTCGGCAGGCTTCCGTGGGTGAGCTGAGCCCTGGAGCCCAGCCTGTTTTCTGCTGGAGCGTGCCCAGTAAAACATGCCCAGTGTGGATGCCTGTTTGGGGGCCATTGGAAGGCAGCTGCCCGATCAGAAATTTGGAGAAAAGGAAGGCTCAGTTGTAAGTTGCCCAGAGTCATGTAGAACGTAGACTCGTGGGATTGGAAGGGACCTTGGAGGTCTTCTAGTCCAACCCCGTGCTCAGGCAGGAGACCCCATTCCCTTCCAGACGAGTGGCTGGCCAACCCCAACGGACACGACTTAAAAAAATCACATTAAAGCTACGAAACTAAACAGGTGGAAGATTTGGCCCAAGGCTCAGACGCCACCGATGCTACATCAACTCACCCCAGTGCAGAGGGGAGGGGAAAGCTTTCCCTGTTGAACTTCCACCACTTGATTGACGGGCCTAATCACGCTTGGCCAAATAAAGTATCCAGTTCCATAAATAAATAAAGGCAGTTGGAAAAACCCAGCAGAGAATGGACTTAATTTTATTTTTATTTTTTATTCATGTATTTATTTTGCCTTTGGTTCCCGGCAGCTGGTGGCCCGCCCCGATGTGGTGGAGATGCACGATGTGACGGCGCAGGATCCCAAGCTGCTAGTCCACTTGAAGGCCACCCGCAACTCGGTCCCTGTCCCCCGCCACTGGTGCTTCAAGCGCAAATATCTGCAGGGGAAGAGAGGGATCGAGAAGCCTCCGTTTGAGCTGCCGGAATTCATTAAGCGCACCGGGATCCAAGAGATGAGGGAAGCCCTACAGGAAAAGGTGTGGTAGGAAGCTTTGTTGTGTGTGTGCACATACACACACACACGGAGCCGTTCCACAACTGCAGCCTGGCTGTTTGCACAAAAGGGAGAGACTCCCCGCGAAATAAATCCACAGCAAAATAAAAAGTATCCACAGAATAGGCAGCGGAGTTAGTCCTCGAGTTACGACCGCAGTTGAGCTCGAAAGGTCTGTCGCTAAGGGAAACGTTTGTTAAGCGACTTTTGCTCCACTTTACGGCCTGCCTGGCCACCGCCGCGACGCGAGTCACCGCAGTTGTGAACTCAGCAACACGGTAGAGGCAGCGCTCGACTTAACGACCCCAATTTCTGTTGCTAAGTGAGACATTCGTTCAGCGAGCTTTGCCCCATTTTGCGGCCTTCCTGGCCGCGATGCAAATCACTGCAGCTGTGAAGTCAGCAACCCGCGGTTCTTCTGCGAATCCGGCTCCCCCGTTGACTCGGCTTGTCGGAAGGCCACCAAAGGGGGGAACCGCGTGACCCTGGAAGCATGGTGGGAAAAGCTCTCCAAATGGGGCAAAACTCACCTCGCAAAAGTCTCGGTTAACAACAGACGCGTCGGGCCTCATTGTGGCCGTAAGTCGAGGATTACGCGCAGCCGCCGAAAGACTCAGGCACAGCTGCAACCAATCCCATACTCCTGATTCTTCCCGCCCGACCCTTTCCCGCCGGCTGACTCCTGTGGCTGTTCCCTCCAGGAGGAGCAGAAAACCATGAAGTCGAAAATGCGAGAGAAAGTCCGCCCGAAGATGGGCAAAATCGACATCGATTACCAGAAGCTGCACGACGCCTTCTTCAAGTGGCAGACGAAGCCCAAGCTGACCATTCACGGCGATTTGTACTACGAGGTGAGCAGGCCGGCCCCCCCCTCCCTCCGCCGGACGGGAGCGAGGCTAGCGGGGCATTCCCCTTGCCGACTCCTTTCCCTTTCCTCCTCTTTCTCCCCCCCCAGGGCAAGGAGTTCGAGACGCGCCTGAAGGAGAAGAAGCCGGGAGATCTTTCGGATGAGCTGCGCATCGCCCTGGGGATGCCCGTGGGGCCGGTAAGTCGTCGGGAAGCCACTAGCTCCGACAGAAACAGTGCTCATCTGTTTCTTAACCGAGGGAGCCGGCGTTGTCCGAAGACAGTTTCCGTGGCCAGCGTGGCTATTACGCCCAAGGCGCATGGAACGCTGTTACCTTCCCACCGAAGTGGTACCTATTTATCTACTCTCATTTGCCCTGCTTTCAAACAGTGAGGTGGGCAGGAGCGGGAGCAAGGGGCGGGAGCTCACCCGTCGCACAGGCAGTCGGGTCTCCACCGCTGAGCCGTCACGGCCTTTCATTAAAAAAACAAAAAAGACACCAAAACTGCATCAATGACAAGCCCACGCGAAAAACGAGGGTGGATCATGTATTTAGAAAATTGATATCGATGCCCCCTCGCACAACGACTCAAAGACGGCCGACAGGACGTAAAAGCACAATATAAAAGAAATAGAAATAATGAAATAATCACACACACACACACACACACACACACACACACACACACACTCCCTCGCTCCACATTCCTACCAGCCATTTAATCTTGGCTTTATGCATGCTGGCTGAGGAATTCCGGTTCTTAAAAGTTGCCGAGGTTAGCAAGCCCCGGTTTACAGCATTGTGGAGCAGAATATATATATATATATATATATATATATATATATATATATATATATATATATATATATATATATATATATATATATATATATATATATATATATATATATATATATATATATATATATATATATATATATATATATATACATATACATATACATATACATATACATATATATATATATTATTTTAATTCCATTTAAGGGCGGCTTACAAGCTTAGCAGTAGCAATATGTCTGCTGTTGCTAATTGATTGGGTTTAGTCGATATTTTCTAGATTTCCAGATAGGATGATTGCAAAGAACACGGGGGCAGGAGATAAGGGGCATGGCGAGGCGTCCGTCACTAACTGTGTTCTTTTCTCTCTCTCTCTCTCTCTCTCTCTCTCTCTCTCTCTCTCTCTCTCTCTCTCTCTCTCTCTCTCTCTCTCTCTCTCTCTGTGTGTGTGTGTGTGTGTGTCTCAAAGAACGCCCACAAAGTTCCTCCTCCGTGGCTGATCGCCATGCAGCGCTACGGCCCACCGCCTTCCTACCCCAACTTGAAAATCCCGGGTTTAAATTCTCCCATCCCAGAGGTGAGTTAAGCCTTCTAACCCGTTCAGTGCTTCCTCCCGTTCTTTCGAGGGTCACAACCAGCCTCGCAATCTGCAAAGCAACAAAAGATGCGGGAATCTTGCCGCCTCAACCGCCAGCTGGCAGACCCGCCTGTCTGCCTGCCAGACCGTAGGAAGATTGTCGGTTAAAGAAAAAATAAGAAATGGATTTGAGAAGGAACAATATCTTGCATTTATCAGGGGTCCTCGGTGCTCCCCGAACTGGGTTGTTTTCTTGCAGACGTGTCATTACCCAAACCTAGGTAACGCCATCCGTGCATCCTCATGCAGCAGTGATGATGTTCCCTAGTTGTTTAAGAAAACGTCTGCAAGAAAACAAGCTCAGAGAGCATCAAGGTCCTGTAATGTCTACATTTACGGCTGATTGGAAGCCCTTGACAGACTTTTGGCATTGCACTTAACGAATCGTCGTTTCTGTGAGGAGAAAAAAAACCTGGATAATGGGGGGAAAAGTGAGCTTTTTTTTTTCTAATTGTGGAGTAAGACATCACTATATTTGTTGTTTATTGGAAGTTTCCTCTTTGGATTTCTTTTTATTCTTTCAGCCCTTAGGGCTTTTTTTTTTAAATTTCATTTGCTCTCTTTTTTTTTCTGCTTTTACTTTTTCCCGGTTTGTGTCCGTTTTTACGCCCTTTCTAAAATTTCCAGTGACAATTTCTAAAAGCAAAAAAAAAAAAAGGAAAGACAATTCAAACGTTTTCTGCTGCGGGGTTACAAATGTATTCGCTCGAACTGGGCAATTCTGCTAAATCTCGGCCACGCTTCTCGATGCATCTTGCTTAAGAAGGTTGTGCGGAACACAGAATCATGGCTAGTTTTAGGCGGCTGCCAAAGAACTAGCCCTGTGGCTTATTTTATTTTTTTCCTACAGGGATGTTCGTTTGGATATCATGCCGGAGGCTGGGGTAAGCCACCTGTCGACGAGACAGGGAAGCCCCTGTATGGAGATGTCTTTGGGACCAACGCTACTGAATTCCAGGTATGCCTTTACAGCGGGGGTCTTCCAACGTGGCCCTTTGATGACTTGTGGACTTCAACTCCCAGAATTCCTCAGCCAGGCACACGTGCCTGGCTGAGGAATTCTGGGAGTTGGTGTCCACAAGTCATCCAAGGGCCACGTTGGAAGACCCTTGCTTGTAGACTTCAGCTCCCAGAATTCCTCAGCCAGCCTGCCTGCCTAGCTGAGGAATTTTGGGAGTTGAAGTCCACAAGTCATCAAGGGGCCACGTTGGAAGACCCCTGTTTTTGGACTTCAACTCCCAGAATTCCTCAGCCAGCCTGCCTGAATGAGGAATTCTGGGAGTTGAAGTCCATAAGTCATCAAATGGCCACATTGGAAGACGCTTGCTTGTAGACTTCAGCTCCCAGCTGTTAAGAGTGTCCCAGTCACAGTTCAGGCCTTCTGTATTATACTTTTTTTATTATACCAAATTGACATCCTCCTTCCCTCCCTCCCTTTTCTTCCTTCCTTCCTTCCTTCCTTCCTTCCTTCCTTCCTTCCTTCCTTCCTTCCTTCCTTCCTTCCTTCCTTCCTTCCTCCAATTCTTTTTCCTTCCTTGTTTTCTTCCTTTTTCCTTCCAATTCTTTTTCCTTCCTCCCTTTCTCTCTCTCTTTCAATTTCATTCCTTCTTTCCTCCCTCCCTCCATGTCCTTCCTTCCTTCCTTCCTATACTTTTTCCCTCCTTCCTTCCTATCTCTCAATTTCCTTCCTTCCTTCCAAAATTGACATCCTCCCTCCTTCCTTCCCTCCCTCCCTTCTTCTTTTCCTCCTTCCATCTATCTTTCCTTCCTTCCTTCCTTCTAATTCTTTTTCCTTCTTTCCTTCTTTCCTTCTTTCTTCCTTCCAATTCTTTTTCCTTCCTTCCTTTCTCTTTCAATTTCCTTCCTCCCTCCTTCCCTTCCTCCCTCCCTCCCTTCCTTCCTTCCTATACTTTCCCCCCGCCTTCCTTCCTCTCTCTCTTTCAATTTCCTTCTTCCCTCCCTCCCTCAGGCCAAGGCCGAAGAAGAAGAGGTGGATCGGACCCCTTGGGGAGAACTGGAGCCTTCGGACGAAGAATCCTCGGAGGAGGAGGAAGACGAGGACAGCGACGAAGAGAAGCCAGACGAGACCGGCTTTATCACGCCAGCAGATAGGTCAGGCTCTCTCTGTAGTGGGGGGGGGATTTCCAAACAGGGGAGATGTGATGATAAAAGCATCCAAATCTCCATGGAAACCTATTGCTCAGAGTCAGGACGGTCCCTAGGAAAACGTCGGACTGGGACTGGCTGCTGATATGAGCTGGATAAGAACCAGCAGCCTCCTCTCCCCCCCCCCACTCCCCGAATCGCCTGTCAATTGAGCTTCAGAATTACAGAATAACCCGAGTTTGGGGAGGGACCCTGGAGATCTTCTAGTCCAACCTCCAGGTCAAGGCAAGGAGGCCTTATACCATCCCGGTCAAACGCTTGTCCAGTCTCTTCTTACAAGCCTCCAGTGATGGAAGCGGCCACAACTTCTAGTGGCAAGCCTTTCCGCTGGTTAACTGGTTCTTGCCTCCTTAGTTCCTGGCTGGTCTTCCACCCGTGACGTCTCGCCCTGTTTCCTAGCAGCCTGTCGGGCAAATCGGGCGGCGACTAGAGCCAGCTGACTAGTTTCGGATTTGATCCATTGTTTGATTTTTTTTTATCCCCACCCCAAATAAATGACTTTGCTAACCAAGGCCTCCTGGTTGACCCCAGTTAAAATGTTGTCCTGTGGTTCTGACCCCCCCCTCTCCCTCCTCTTCCTCCTCCGGTCCCAGCGGCCTAATCACACCAGGGGGCTTCTCTTCGGTGCCCGCCGGCATGGAGACGCCGGAGCTGATTGAGCTGCGTAAGAAGAAGATCGAGGAAGCCATGGACGGGTAAATTGGCTTTTGATTCCCTTTCTCACTCTCTTCACGTCCCGTCTCCCCTCGGGGGCCGGCAGACCGTCTTTGGCGGGGAGGAAGTTGGGTTTTGAGAACTCTTAGAACAGGGGCCCTCAACCTTTGGGCTACCAGGGACCGGTTCCGCGGAAAGACATTTTCCCACGGACCAGAGGCGGTGTGGTTTTGCGTGCTGCCTGCTTCCCACGGATGGGACTTTGCTTCGTTTGCGTGGCCCAGCTTCTGGCTTGCCACGGACCGGTGCTGGTCCACGGACCGGGGGCTTGGGGACCCCTGCTCTAGAGATTTAGCTAACTTCACACATTGTGTTGGCCTTTCAAAGGAATAGCTTAGTAACTGCAAGATAATCCTTAAAGACACAACACAGGAGGGAAGAGCAATGAGGAGGCTAAAGGAAAACTTCAAGGGGGATAGGATGGGATGGGATGGGATGGGATGGGATAGAATGGAAATAGGTGTTCTGTACCAGCCTGCTACCGGCCCTGCAGAAAAGGCAGGGACAACCCCTTTACAAACGGCAAGAGGCTGGAATTACGCCTGCCAAATTTATTGCAACAAAAACAAATGGAACAAGACAAACCAAGAAACAGGAGCTTAAAGAAACATGAACTATTCGAGCGGTTGCCTTCAGCAAACCAGCCCTCCCCACACATTCCCCTTATATAGAGTTCAGGGTGTGGCTTCTCTCTGCCTCCTTCCGAGGAGCCCCATTGCCTTCCTCTGTTTACTCCTAATTGACTGCCTCCTGCGTCGGGCGTTCTTGAACAGGGCCAGCTGTGGGTCATCATCCACGCTGTCAGGCTCACACAGCTGGGTCTGCATCGTGACCAGATGAGAGGGGCCTGGCTGAGGGCTCTCATCAAGCTGTCCAATCCCCTCAGCAAGCTCTTCAACACCCCCCTCCTCCTCCTCTGAGTCGTCCGACCCAACTGCCGAACCCACAGGCTGACCCTGAATCACAACACTAGGATAGGATAGGATAGAACAGAATAGCAATAGCACTTATTTTTTTTCATGTTCTTGCTGGCACTTGTTTCTAAATGTGCTGTGAAGTGCTCGATAAAAAATAAAAGGAACGCAGGAATAGCAATAGCACTTAGACTTTTTAAAATATATATATATTTTTATTAGTTTTTTAGAATCACAAGCGCTTGATATTTTGTCAGCAACATGTTGTCTGGATTTCAATAACTAGCTTACCGATACATCCTAAGTTCCTTTCTCTCTACCTCGTTTTTTCTAGCCAATGATAAAAGGTATCCCAGGTTCTAAAATAAATTGAGTCTTCTTTCTCTCTTTTGTTTTCAACGTCAAATCTCTCCATTTCTGCACATTCTAAAAATTTTTTTTTTTTTAATTAAGACTTCCTCCGTTGGTAGATCTTCATTTTTCCCAATATGGAGCGAATACAGTTCTTGCTGCAGTTAATATTATGTAGAAATTAAATATATGCACTCTTTTCTCATGGTTTCCTGCATTTGTGCCTAGCAAAAATAATTCTGGCTTAAACTCTATAGGTTTTTTCTGTCATTTTCTCTTCGACTTAGACTTATAAACCACTTCACGGTACTCTTAATTTTTTTCCCCTTTCCTATCTGCTCCAACAGCAGCGAGACACCCCAGCTTTTCACGGTTTTGCCGGAGAAGCGGATGCCAACGGTCGGGGGTGCCATGATGGGGTCCACCCACATCTATGACATGGCCACGGTAAGGATTGGGTTGGTCTCTCCTTGGCTTAAGGTGGGCCCTAGAGACCCTTTTCTCCTTGCCCCTGAAGCCCTGCCAACTTCATCTGATGGCATAGTAGGGCGTAAATTTCAAATTTCAACTTTCTACGGAATGCTGGGAATTGTAGTCTAGTTAGAATGTGGCTTTTGAGTCCTGGCCTTTGCGTCACAGGTCGCCCTCGACTTAACGATCCCAATTGTTGCTAAGTGAGAAATTTCTTAAAAGTCAGTTTTGCCCCACGTTGCCACTTTTCCTGCCGCATTCGTGAAGTGAATCGCTGCAGTTGTTGAGTTAGGAGCAGAGTTGTTAAGTCAATCTGGCTTCCTCCATTGACTCTGCTGGTCAGAAGGTTGGAAAAGGGGGAATCACAGGAGCCTGGGACGTTGCGACCGTCATTAATATGAGCCAATTGTCAAGCCACCCGAATGTAAAGTGGGGGAAACGGCCATGAGTCCCTTTTCTTCAGTGCCGTCGTAACTTCGAGCAGTCGCTAAACGGACGGCTGTAAGTCGAGAAGTACCCTTGTTAGCTGTGGGATGCAGCTAGCCCTTGACTTAACGATCCCCACTGAATTTCCGCTGCTAAGCTGATCGGTTTAATTCAGCTGCCGCTGATTTTTATTGCTGTTTTGCCACGGTTGCTAAGTGAATCATGCAGTTGTTAAGTGACACGACCCCGGGACGCTACAACCGTCGTAAATACGTGCCGATCGCCAAGTGCTCGAATTTTGATCAGGTGACCATGGCAGGGGGGAGGTTTGCTGCAACGGTCGCAAGCGTGAAAACCGGTCTTAAGTCATTTTGTTCATTGCTGTCGTCACTTCGCACAGCCATTAAAAGAATGGCTGTAAGGCAAGCGGAGAAAACATTTATTTCCTTTTTTTTTTATAAATTACACGCACGCTTCTACTTCAGCAGAGTGAACTCTTTAACACAGCCTTTGCTTGTTTTAACATTCACAATTCCAGAGGGATGGGATTACAAATCCCATAATTACCCACCCGGACTGTCAGTGCCCTTGACTTTCCAGTATATCCAGCTGCAAAGACAGAAACGCGTTTTCTTGGAATTAAGATGGAAGAACATGCTAGTCACTCGTTTGATTTTATATCATCTACATCCTTCCAAATCCACAATCTGGCTTCCCACACTAAGCCCTAACCCCGACTGAATAATAAAATAATAACTATACTCTCCCATTAAAGACGAAGGTTGGATTCCTTCAAGAAATGTTTCTCAACTGTGGCAGCTGGAAGATGAGTGGACTTCAACTCCCAGAATTCCCCAGCAAGCATCCTGGAGTTGAAGCCCACCCATCTTAAAGCACGCTGGCTGTGGGAGTCTGGGATTTGAAGTCCACTCATCTTAAAGCATGCCTGGCTGGGGGATTCTGGGAGTTGAAGTCCACCCATCTTAAAGCATGGCTGGCTGGGGGATTCTGGGAGTTGAAGTCCACCCATCAGCAAGGCTGACTGGGGGATTCTGGGAGTTGAAGTCCACCCATTTTAAAGCATGCTGGCTGGGGCATTCTAGGAGTTGAAGTCCACCCATCTTAAAGCATGGCTGGCTGGGGGAATTCTGTGGGTTGAAGCCCACCCATCTTCAAGCTGTCACGGTTGAGAAACACTGCTGTGCTGTGAATTACAAACACTTCAATTTCACTGTCCTGTAACGTTGCTGGTTAAGCTAACCAGTTGCTTATGATTTTTGACACCGCTCCCAAAAATTTGTGTCTGCTGCTGCGAAGGCGCCATAGCTGCAGATCTGCCCTTTAAACTGCCCAGCAAACCATCGTCCGCTTAAAGGGGTCTTAGTGGGTCGGACCCGGCTTTTTTCTTCCTCCCTAATCTGACCCTTTCCCCGTCCCCCTGCCCAACTTCTTTCTCTCTCCCACGCAGGTCATGAGCCGCAAAGGGCCGGTCCCCGAAATCCAAGGGGTGGAGGTCGCCCTGGCGCCGGAGGAATTGGAACTCGATCCCATGGCTATGACCCAGAAGTACGAAGAGCACGTGAGGGAGCAGCAGGCCCAGGTGGAGAAGGAGGATTTCAGCGACATGGTGGCCGAGCACGCGGCCAAACAGAAGGTGAGGTGGATTTGAACGTCCCGAGATCAAACACAGGGAAAAAGGCTAACAGTTTTGTCTTCCAAAGCACCAGAAGGCAGGACAAAAATGTCCAGGGTGGAAGCTTGTTAAGGAGAGAAGCAACCTAGAACTAAGGAGAAATTCCCTAACCGTGAGAACTATTAACCCGTGGAACGGCTTGCCACCAGAAACTATGCTGCTCCATCGTTGGAGGCTTTTAAGAAGAGATTGGACAACCATTTGACCGGGATAGTATAAGGCTCCTGCTTTGAGCAGGGGGTTGGACTGGATGACCTCAAAGGTCCCTTCCAGGCCTAGGATTCCATCCTCTAGTAGCTATCAAAAGCTTGATCCGTAGCCTTCCCACCCTGCTCTGATCCTTGGACATGGGAAAATATTCAGTGAGAAAAGTCCCAAAATCCTTCCGAGGTAGGTAAAATGAGGACCCAGATTGTTGGGGGCAATTAAGCTGACTTTGTAATAATGCCGCTTGGGGGCCCCCGAAAGCCCTAATAAGCAGGCATAGACATAGAATGAAGGCTATTGCTAAGCACATTGATTTGTGCTTTAGATTGTAAGCCGCCCTGAGTCTTCGGAGAAAGGGCGGGATATAAATGGGATTAAAATTTAAAAAAATGCTGCTTCTGCTCTGTTGCTTCCCCAGGCGGCAGCGTCTTTTTAAAAAAATATTCAGGTTTAATTTATTTTTACGGAACCGTATTTGAAAGCCGTCGATGCGCTTCTATCGAATTCTGGTTCAATTTCTGCTCTTCCCGAAAGGTGGAGTTCCTAATGGGATGTAACGTAGCCTTATATGAACCTTTTCATTTCATTTTCGACGTATTGGAATCTCCCCAGCTCGACTCGTTTTAAAAGCAGTAATCAAATCAATAGTGACAGAATAAAAACAAACAAACAAACATCCTTGGCCGTCAATCTTACAGCTTGGCACGGCCGGAAGCGGTTGGGCCCTTGGCCGCCAGGCGTGAACCTGTGGCCGCCTCAGTCTGGACGCTGGCTCCCCACTCCCTGTAACCCACCGAGGGTCCTGGGACCCTTCGAAATGCACCGCTCAAGTCACACGTTGCTATGCTCTTTAAATAAGCGCAAACGTGCTGGCCTCAACTGTTGGCATCTTCCCATTGCAGCGCACTGTTCCCAGGCAACTGCTGGTGGATAATTCGAAAGGGAAAAAAAATCATGCCAATTTTCCAGAGGGTTGTCCTAGCTTACAAGACTGTAAAAATTGTGTGTGTGTCTGTCTATCTGTCTATTTATCATCTCTGTGTCTATTTATTAGCTATCTAGCTATCTCTATATCTATCCATCCATCCATCCATCATCTGTCTGCCTATTTATCATCTCTATGTGTATATATTATCTTGCTCTATCTGCCTGCCTATCTATCTATATCTATCTATCTATCTATCTATCTATCTATCTATCTATCTATCTATCTATCTATCTATCTATCTATCTACCTTGCTCTGCCTGCCTGCCTCTATCTATGTCTGTCTATCTATCTATCTGTCTGTCTGTCTGTCTGTCTGTCTATCTTATCTATCTTGCTCTGCCTGCCTCTCTCTCTCTATATCTATCTATCTATCTATCTATCTATCTATCTATCTATCTATCTATCTATCTATCTATCTATCTATCTATCTATCTATCTATCTATCATCTCTGTCTACTATCTTCTTTCTCTCCTATCCATCTTATTTATCCATCTATCTTTCCTATCCATCCATTCTATCCACCCATCTCATCCATTCATTCATCTATTAACCCATCCATCTCCCATCTATCCATCCATCTTCCAGTGATTCTCCACCATTTCTTCACCATGGACCCCCATTAAATAAATACCTTTTGTGGCCACAGAACCCACCCACCCACAAGGCTTAATTCAAACTTTATATCGGGGTTTTTTCCCCCCCAAGTCTTCGTGGATCCCCTGTGACAACATCACGGCCTCCCCCGGGCTCTGCGGACCGCAGTGGTCTATTCCAGCCATCAAACCATCCTTCCGTGCAGCCCTTCCCTAGAAAATCAAAAGAGGGGGGTGGGTGGGGAGGTGGGACCTGGTGTAACTCACTCAGAAGAGCCAGGAGAAACCACTGTCAAGAAAACTGCTTCAATGTGCCCCCCTCCCATTATATTAATTAGAGTATCCCTCGCGTTGTCTGGCCATCCTCTGGGCTCCCCCGGGTGAGACCATGGGCCTTTGCTGGAAATCAAAGCGCCAAGCTTGAGAGTAGCTACTTTGCTGGTGAATGGAAGTCCACATGGCACCTGTTTCCAGGTGTATTAAGTCAATTCTTCGGCTAAGAGGAAGCAATAGCCCCGGGGGGGGGGGCATCTTCCAACTTGGCCCTTTTAGGACTTGTGGACTTCCACCTCCCAGCCACGCTGTGCCTGGCTGAGGAATTCTGGGAGTTGGAAGTCCACAAGTCCTCAAAGGGCCAAGTTGGAAGACCCCTGCAATAGCAGCTGAGGGCCCCAAAGGACGCTGGGAGTATCTTCACACGGAAGCCCAGGACCGGAGATGCTCATGCTGGTCAAAGGCAGGTTGGTGGGCTAATTGGAGGGATTTGCGGATTCCCTTATGGACGACCGAAGGAAAATCGTCCATCCCTGACTAGCTGTCACAAACAAGGCCAACTTTATTTATGCATTTATTTATTTATCTGTTTGTTTTTGTTTTTCCCCTTTAGCAAAAGAAGCGGAAAGCGCAGCCCCAGGACAGCCGAGCTGGGGCCAAGAAGTACAAGGAATTCAAGTTTTAAAAAGCCGCCTCACTTTTTTTTCCTCCCTTGTTTTTTTTTTAAAATAACACCTTGTCCGTCTCTCCCTGCCGCCTATTCTAAAAAATCTCCCCCGTGTTTTTTTTTTTGTCGTTTTTTTTTTGTTCATCTTTGTGTATTGGAGCTCAGAAACGGATTATTTTGTAAATAAAAGTCAGAGTACTCTGGAGATCTTGTTTTCCCCCCTTTATGAAAGGGAAAAACATCCCTCAGGAGCGTTTCTCAGCCTGGTGAACTCTTAAGTGGAGTTGAAGTCCAACCCTCTTAAAGCGTGCTGGCTGGGGAATTCTGGGAATTGAAGCCCACCCATTCATAAAGCATGCTGGCTGGGGAATTCTGGGACTTGCAAGTCCACCTGTCTTCAAGGATGCTGGCTGGGGGGTTCTGGGACTTGCAAGTCCACCTGTCTTCAAGGATGCTGGCTGGGGGGTTCTGGGACTTGCAAGTCCACCTGTCTTCAAGGATGCTGGCTGGGGGGTTCTGGGACTTGCAAGTCCACCTGTCTTCAAGGATGCTGGCTGGGGGATTCTGGGACTTGCAAGTCCACCTGTCTTCAAGGATGCTGGCTGGGGGATTCTGGGACTTGCAAGTCCACCTGTCTTCAAGGATGCTGGCTGGGGGATTCTGGGACTTGCAAGTCCACCTGTCTTCAAGGATGCTGGCTGGGGGATTCTGGGACTTGAAGTCCACCTGTCTTCAAGGATGCTGGCTGGGGGATTCTGTGAGTTGAGGTCCACTTCAAGAATTCTGACTGGGGAATTCTGGGAGTTGAAACCCAGCTATCTTAAACGTTGACCAGGTTGAGAAGCACTTAAGTCTTTAAGTGCAACTCCAGCCCGATTTTACAAGACAAATTCACGGAACTTTCTGGGCGAGAGTGCAAAAGGCATTTGCTTCAGGAATGTTCTCTCCTATTCCCGCTTTAACTCCTAGGCCTGCTTCCCCAGAGGCCTCTGCTCCCACCAGCTTCACCCCTGCTTATATTTCTCCCAGATCAGCTTGAACTGCCTGTAAACATTTCTCTTGGGGAGGGGCAATGCTATTTTCGTTATTCCCCCCCCCTTTTTTTTTGCAAAGCATTGCAAGTTGCGCTAAATGGGTTTTTGAGCTGGGGGGGGCGGTTTCCCCACAGTGACGACTACCACGCCCCTTCTCTCTTTCCACGCCCTTGCATGACACACACAGACACACACAAACACACACAGATGCCTTTCAGTCCAGCACACAGGCAAACCCCAAGATCTTCCAATAGTCTGATGCTATTTCTCCCAGAACTTTAAAAAAAAAACAATGGCTGCTTTGTGGTCCCTAGGTCTCATTATTGTGGAAAAACGGGGAGGGGGGGGAGGTCGCAGGATGGGAAGGATAAAATGAAGGGGAGGGGGGGAAAGCAGAGGATTAAAAGCACAAAGGAAGGGTGTATAGGGTTCCAGCCGCTGCTGGCAGACTAACGCATGCTGCTCTTAAGATGTGGGGCAGCTGGAAGAAGAACCAGTAAAAGGAGCCAGAAGCTTTTCTTTCAAAGTTTTTCCCAGATGGGGACAAGGATGGTGGGGGTGGGGGTGGAGAGAGAAAGGACCCACTCAGATCCCTCTAGGGTAGGGTTTCTCCCAGCAGGATCCCAGCAGCCTTGAGGAAGACCGTCTGCACAGATAGTCCCCCACTTAACAAATCATTCGTTTAGTGACCGAAGTTACTTAAAACGGCTGAGGTTGAGAACTCTTGGTCGGCCGTATCATTTAACCGTGAAGTCGTGCTTAAGTTGAGCAAAAGCAGCCTTGTAAAGACAGAAGTCTACTGTCTTTGCCATTAAAATCTGAAGAGGGACAAGGAATTAAAATAAAAGTAACACGTGTGTATGTGTATATATCTATATATCTAATCTATGTATATATCTATCTATCAAAAAAATAAAGGGAACACAAGATAAGGCATCCTACTATTAAATTTATTTATTTATTTATTTTATTTATTTATTTTTGGGACTTATATGCCGCCCTATCTCCCGAAGGACTCAGGGCGGCTTACAACAATAAAAAACAACAATACAAAAATTAAAAAAGAATTAAATAACAGCCCCAAAATAAATTAACTACAGTTAAAAATTAAAACATATTTAAAAACCCATCATCATTGTGTTGTTTAAGTGTTCCCTTTATTTTTTTGAGCTATCTATCTATCTATCTATCTATCTATCTATCTATCTATCTATCTATCTATAGTTTGAATCTTTCTTACATTTGTAGGTAGTGGCAGACATGGCCTTTTAATTCTGGCTCTTCCTTAGACTTGGGGGTAGGGTCACCCAAATTAAAAAATATTATTTTGCCATACATCCCACCAGTCCGGCTTCACCGCCATTTCTTTTCTTAAAAAAGATTTTTTGGGAGACACTTTGTATAAAAAAACAACAACAACCCTTGTTTTAAATGTATTCCAAACTTTTTAATAGGGCACATCGAATAAAATGACTGTTGAAATCAACGTTAACTTTTATCCTACCACAAAGAACCGTGCCATCCAAACCTTAATTCGTGACCTTCCAAATCAAGTAGCCTCTTGTTCTGGAGGGTCACACACACACACACACACACACACCGCTTTTAACAACCTGCATCAAAATACAATTTCAAATCTGGTGAACCCCCAACCCCCCCCCCCCCTTCCTTGGCTTCTTGCCGTAACTTGCTTTCTTCCCTTGCAAAGGTGACCAAATCCCAGTCTTCCCGGCTATTTTTTATTTTATTTTTTTCACAATTAGATTTTTTTAAAAAAAAAAAAACACCACAACACACAAGGTCTCAGAACATCCTCTTACGGAATTCCTGCGCTGAAAAAAAAATGCCAGCTTTCAAAAGGAACAAATCCTGCTTGGGGGACGAAGCAAAAGAGTTTGGCCACCGAAAGCGCTTGAGATGGCAATTGGGTTCAAACCTGTTGTCTATGGAGATTCTCCAGGTCATAGTTATCCCAAAGATGCTTTTTCCAGGAGGCAACCGGACACGGGCTGGTCTTTCCAAAGCTTCTTGTTTTTTTCTTTGAAGACCTTTCGCTTCTCCTCCAAGAAGCTTCTTCCCCACCCTCCAGTCAGAAACTGGCCGCGGAATTAAAACTCATCCCATGTGGCCCCATCCACACAACCGCCCATCGGGATTGGCACAAGACCTTAACCCACGAAGACATACACACACACACACACATCCCACATCCACCCCACCCCCCCCAAACACGGGCTGGTCTTTCCAAAGCTTCTTGTTTTTCTTTGTTTTTCTCCTCCAAGAAGCTTCTTCCCCATCATCCAGTCAGAAACTGAAGAAGCTTCTTGGGTGAGGAGCGAAAGGTCTTCAAAAAAACAACAACAAGAAGGCCCAGTTGCATCTGTGGGTTCAAACCTGAGGGTTTAGCACGAGCAGCAAATCCACCCAAAACAGGCTGGAGTGGAGAAGAGGGATAAGTCTGCATTAATCGTTGTTGTTGTTTCTTAATGGAAAAAGGGTTGGAGGTCTGGGAAGGGGTTGGCCATATAGATTGGATATGGGTAGTCCTCCATTTAAGGCCACAGCCCTGTGAAGCAAACCATTAATTGTTAAATGAATCATACGGCTGTCTGGATAGCAAGAAGGCTGGCAGACACCTTTAATCCACAAGCCTAGGAAATCAAAGAGGGGGGGGGCCTTCAGCAGAGACGTCCTTTTTTAAGTGGACACATTGGGATTTGAACCCAGGGCCCCCTTTCCTATAAAGGACTCACCCACTGCCTGGCTAAGGGCGTTACAGCTGGCCGCTGAATTAAAACTCATCCCATGTGGCCCCATCCACACAACCGCCCATCGGGATTGGCGCAAGACCTTAACCCACGAAGACATCCCCCTCATCCCCGACACGGGCTGTGTGAGAGACCGATGGCTCGTTGAGGTGCAGCACGCAGGGATGCAATCAGGTGAAAGCTTTATTTAGATATAAAGCAGGGAGAAAGAGTTCCCTGGCATGGAGGCACCCGTGCCTGGATTGAGCCCACGGATCAGTCCCAGAGGGAGCTAGAACAAGAGCTGAAGAGCAGCCCCTGTGCAGAGGTTTTTAGGGGGGTCCCCGGCCCCTCCCTTACCAATGAGAGTGAGGGGGCTGGAGGGCCATTAACTCTCTCCAATGGGGCTGCAGGGGCCGGAGACCCCTGACCCACCCGTGGGAGCAAAGGTGTCTCTTTGCTCCCATCTGAGGACCATTTGGGGAACTGCCATGGCTGGCACAAAAACATCTCACAGGCTGGTCTTTCCAAAGCTTAGCGCAGGTTGCCTCCCACCTGGCTGGATCCCGCAGCGCGAAAGCGCCGCAGGTAGAGGCTCGACTGGCGGACCTCACGGGACCCGAGCCGGGCCGCCCGCGGGCGCGTTCCCCAAGCCTTGTGGGAGCGTGCCAGCTGTGCGCCGGGGCTACACGTGTCTCCGGGACGCGGGAAAGGGGCGCGTCTGATGGGGGCCGGCCTTCCTCCTCCTCCTCCTCCTCCTCCTCCTCCTCCTCTCCCCGCCCCCTCCCTAGCCAGCCCCCTCCTCAGCCCCCCCCCCCCGCCGCCTCCGGTCGCCTCGTGGCTGCGCTGCGCTTGGACCGACTCCTGCCTGGACCAGCGGATCCGATCCGATCCTGTTTCTTCTTCCTTCAGCATCCTCGCCTGCTTTCCCAGGCGATCCGGGCTTGTGGGCAGGGGGGGGGGCACCGCCGGCTGGCCCACCTCCAGGGCTCCAGATCGCCCCCTCCCCATCGGATCCCCTCCAACCCGGCGCCGCAGAGGAGCTGGGGGTGGGGGGGGGAACGACACGCGAGGTGCGTGGAGGGGGCGAGGGGCTGAGCATCCCTCCCCTACGTGCGGTCGGTTGCTGTGGGGGGGGCATCGCTTCCTCCCCCTCCCGGGGGGGTTGTTTCGGGGAGGGGAGGGGGCTGCCGCTTTTAAGGGAATGCATTCCTTGGAAGGAGGGGCTGCGGGAGCGAAGAGAGGAGCGGGAGGGGGGGTCTGGCCGACGTTTCGGAACGTGGGAACGGAGACGGGGGTCCGGATCTGGCTCCAAAGGGGGACGGGGGGGGGGTTCTTCCAAAAGCGGCGGGAGAGGGGAGGAGGGGAGGCGAAAGGAGACAACCCCCCCCCCACCCAGCCTCTGCGGATCCCCGCTCCAAGGGGTGGATTCCTGAGGCTCGCCTTGATCCCTACAGCGCGAGCCAGGCCTGCGGAGGAGAAGCGTCTTCGCTCCGATCGTGAGAAGCCGGCCGGGGGTCCAGGCTGCTGGGGAACCAGTCCGGATGGAGAGACCGAGCCGGTAACTTGAATTGAACCCCTTCCGCCCCCCACCCACTCCCCACCCACCCCCCAAAGGTAGGGCTGGAGGAAAGGTGGGGAGCGCCTTGCCTTCTGCCACTTGGGCTGGACCCCGAACCCCATCATCCTCAGCCGGGCAAGTGGAAAAGCATTGATTCGTCTTGGCAGGGGCAGGGGAGGGTCGATGGGGTCTTGGAGGGGGGGGGCTTAAGGAGGAGAGAGTCCAACATCCTTCGGAGAAGGGGTGAATCGGCTCCTCGGAACCCCAAGATTTCCCGGAGGGAAAGTCACGTCGTGTATCCGTGCAAACAGGGCCGGTGACCATCCCCAAGGAGTCCTTGACTTGTGACGACGGCTGAGCCCAACGTTTCCGCGGCTGAGGCCGACACTCAAACTCTGTGTAAGTGGACTTGGTCCCATGTGACGACCTGTCTTGCCGCAGTCGTGAAGCGAACGGCCGCAATTGTCAAGTTAGTCACACGGCCGTTAAGCGAATCTTGTCGGAAGGTCGCGAAAGGGGCATCACCTGACCCGGGGAATCCGGCAACCGTCATAAATAGGAGTCAGTTGCCGAGCATCTGGATTTTGGATCACGTGACCTTGGGGTTGGCGCACCGGACGTAAGGGTCATCAGTCACTTTTTTCCGGTGATGTTGTAACTTTGAGCGGTCGCTAAATGAACAGTTGTAATTCGAGGACTGTCTGTATTTGCATTTTTAAGGAGGGGAAGAACCCCACAAGGTGAAGAATTGGCTGATTGTTATCCACCTTGTGAGTCTGTTTTGGGGGTTCCCCCTTCCCTGCCCACCTGACTTGGTGGTATTGTTTATCATTTTCCTCTAATGGCCTGGTGCCGCTGGCTAGGAGGGAAAGCACTCTGCACATGCTCAAAGACCAGGGCAGGCTTCAAACAGTGAGGGCGAAGCATGGCGCCCGAGTGTGGCTTTAGATTGTGGGGTTACCTACCTCTGATGACCTGACCAAGTTGGCCCCTTGGTGTGTGTTGTTGAAGAGACACAACAGCCCAGATGTCAGGGTGTAAAATTCCGGGCAACAACTTTTGAGAACGGACACCAGTTGTGGAGGGTGTATTCCCGCACCAGTGAGGTCTATTTAAAGTTGTGTAAGGAATTACGCTAACATTTAGATTGGGGTGTGTGTGTATATGTGGACAATTGTGTTCTCTAAAGTGCTAAACTGCTCTTTTCTCAATCGGGGAGTTGTGTTTCCTTCCCCTTGCCCCCTCTCCTGCTTTGGAGGTTTCTTCTTGCCCTTGAGGACTAGAATGTTATCCATCAACATCTCTACAAGCCAGTGGACTAGTTCAAGGTGCAGGAAACAAACTCATGAGTGGCTTGTAAAAAAAAGAAATAGCAAGCAGAAGGGGATTGGGCCCATAAAGGGCGAGTGGGGGGGGGAAGGTTCGCCCCTTTTGTCTTTGGCTGATTCAGACCCTCCTGCGTGGGGGCTGAGCTCAAACATCCTGCTAAATCTGAACCCTTCCTTCCTTCCTCCCTCCCTTCCTTCCTTCCTCTTTCTTTCTTTCTTTCTTTCTTTCTTTCTTTCTTTCTTTCTTTCTTTCTTTCTTTCTTTCTTTCTTTCTTTCTTTCTTTCTTTCTCTTTCCTTTTCCTCCCTCCCTCCCTCCCTCCGTCCATCCCATCCTTTTTCCTTCCTTCCTTCCTTCCTTTCTTTTTCTTTCTTTCTTTCTTTTTCTTTCTCCTTCCTTTTCCTCCCTCTCCCCCTTCCCTCTTTCTTTCTTTCTTTCTTTCTTTCTTTCTTTCTTTCTTTCTTTCTTTCTTTCTTTCTTTCCTTCCCTTCCTTCCTTCCTTCCTTGTTTCTTTCTTTCTCTCTCTCTCTCTTCCCTCCCTTCCTTTCTTTCTTTCTCCTTCCTTTTCCTCCCTCTCTCCCCTTCCCTCTTTCTTTCTTTCTTTCTTTCTTTCTTTCTTTCTTTCTTTCTTTCTTTCCTTTTTTCTATCTCTCTCTTCCCTCCCTCCCTTCCTTCCTTCCTTCCTCCCTTCCTTTTTAGAAGCTCCTCTACAGTTTTCCCAAGCTCCCCATCAGAAAACTCATTCCAGAGAGGGACCAAACAGGGAGCCAGCTGGGGAGGGGGCTGCTTCCCTTCCCCCTCCCCTCCCCATCCACTGAATCAGCTTTTCAGCAGTGGGGATAAATTCCCGCTGCCCCCCCTTGAACGGGATGCAGCAGGGGAGAGAAATTCTGGTTTAGCCAACTAACCTGGGTTATCTCTCCTTCTCTCTTGTATCCCACTTCGCTGCACAATCTCTGGCAAAAAAAAAAAGGCTTGCTTCCATCGCTCAAGCCGCTTTGCCACAGATGGATTAATATTCCCTACGGATGGATTAATATTTCTGGCGGTGGGGGTCATTATTTCAGGCAAGCCCAGAAGGAAAATGCTTGCAGGTAGACTGGCCGAAGGTTCATCCTTTTTAAAAAAAATATAAAAAAAAACAAAGGAGAGGGGGGGAAAACAGGATTTATGGGTTTTAAAAAAGCAGAAGTTTAGGCACCTCTGTGAAAAAGGACACACTTCGCTGCTCTTGAGCTGAACTGCTATTGTGAAAGCAGGTCACGTACCCTGAGACTTTGCTCAGTTTAATCATTGAGGGTAACTGGAGCCGCAGCAACCTGGCCCAGCAGCTGGCAGGCAATTGATACCCCTTGGGATTAGGCAAGGAGCCAGTCCTCATTGATTTCACCTGAATGGCCAAAAGGGGCAGACGCCAGCTGACCTGTCGGGACTGCTGGAAGTTAGCTTGTTACCCCTATGATGCTTAACCGTGCCATTTCTTTTAACTCTTGGAAAACAGGTTTTTTTTAATACAAACCTCCCCGCTGGAACCCTGCGAGGTAGGCCTGGTGATAAACTGCTATCCTTGGTTTTACCTCCTCCTGGGATTAGAATAGACGTCTCTCCCTTGTAATTCAGTAAAACGAGGAAATAGTTTCGTTAAAGAAATGTGGTTTTGATGCTTGGAATGGGAGGAGAGACAGAGATGGTGGTTGATGCGCCTTTTTTGCTAAGAGTGGGAAGAGCTAATTTGTTCAACGGCATCCCTTTAATCCTGCGGCTCTTATTTCTCACCGCATATCTTTACACAAAGCCTGCTTGTATCAGCATAGTAGAGACATTTCAAAGCAGGTGAGTTGGCAGGCCAATCCCACATTGCCTTCATAACAGTCCCCCAGTGAGTCTCTCTGGATCCCATCTAAACCCTTTACATCCATCTGTCTATCTATCTACCAGTCTGTCTGTCTATCTATCTATCTATCTATCTATCTATCTATCTATCTATCTATCTATCTATCTATCTATCTATCTCTTTGTATCTATATCTACCTCTCTCTCTCTCTCTCTCTCTCTCTCTTTATCATCTATCTCTATCTGTCTAGATATAGATATATAGATATACATGAGATAGATAGATAGATAGATAGATAGATAGATAGATAGATAGATAGATAGATAGATAGAACAAATATTCTTGGACAAATATTGAAAGACTTTATGCAATTAGCCTGTAATCAGATATTCTATTCTGTATTCCGTGCCTCAGTAGAATTGATAATGTAAGAGCTACTGCGATGCTCTGTAACGATCCGGTCCAAGAATTAAATATTCCCGTTTTTACTTTGCTGTGGAGTTTGGAATTTCTAACTTCTCTATGACGATATTCTAAATAAAGTTTTATGGCTCCCTCCTCTGATGTTGTTTCTTCTTCTTCTTCTTCTTCTTCTTCTTCTTCTTCTTCTTCTTCTTCTTCTTCTTCTTCTTCTTCTTCTTCTTCTTCTTCTTCTTCTTCTTCTTCTCCTCCTCCTTCTCCTTCTCCTCCTCCTCCTCCTCCTCCATTTCCTACTTTTATTACTTTATAAGTAACTCAAGTTGATAAACACACACAATAGTCCTTCCTCCTCCTATTTTCCCCTCAACAATAATCCTGTGAGAACGGGTTGGTCTGAGAGAGTGTGTGAACGCAATCGCCCAGCCATGTTTTGTACATCTAAGGCAGGACTAGAACTCACCATCTCCTGGAGATTGGCCCCAAGTCAACCAGCCATGTTTTTTCGGAATTGTGTGTGTGTGTGGGGAGGAATGTCTTCTCCAGAAATGTCTTCTCCCTTTACAAGATGGATCTAAGTTTTGGGAGGAAGGGGTGATCATGCTGGCCTTTCATATTTTGGGGGGAGCAGCTGCAAACTTTCCAGAGAGTTTAAACTTTGCTCTTCTTCGGAACAGCAAGTTTCAATTCGTGTTTATTGACCCAACGGATTTTGCAAAACCCAACTCGGAACTCGGTATTAATCCAGGATATCACGTAACTTCCTTGAGTTTCCCAGTTGATCCTGTTAGTGGTATCCATTTGCTAATACGTGAAGATATTTGAATTTTTGAATTTTATTGAATTTATATACTGCCCTTTCCCGTAGGACTCAGGGCGGTTTACAGGGTATATAAAACATTGATACAAAAATTAAGAATAATTAAAAAAGATTAAATTAAATCCCTAAAAAATATAAAACCCCAATTAAAACTCAGCACTTGAGTTTTGGGCACTTGAGCCTACCATGCTGAGAAAGCTTGTCCCTTAAAGACATATGGTGAGTTTTAAGTTCAATTTTTCTTTTCTTTTATAAATGTACACACAGCCACCTGGTCCAGGCGCATGATCTTGAGCGTCTACCAATTCAAAAGGTAATTTAAAAAAAAAAGATTTTTTTAAAAAAAAACAGTTTAAAACAACGGAGATTAAAATGAAGTAACACAGAAGCCAAGAATTATGAGTAACACTGTTATATATTATGTGAGTTAGAAGCAGAATGGATTGCATTGCTCAGGAGCATCTTGAAACCGCTGTCTTTATATTTCAAAGTCCAGATGTCTCATCCTTTATAGTGGTTTTGCCAAGATTGTATAGGGTTTCCTGCCTGAGCAGGGGGTTGGACTAGATGACCTCCAAGGTCCCTTCCAACATCATCATCATCTTCATTATTGTTGTTGTTGTGGTTGTTTGTTGTTATTGTTATTATTATGACGGTACAATGGCAGTGATTAACTTCACAACTGCGGCACGAGAGGTGGTCCAGTGGGGGCCAAACTGACTTAAAAAATGTCTCCCTTAGCAGCCGAAACGTCGGGGTCAATTGTGGCCGTGATTTGAGGACTTACCTATATACGCAGGTTGACCATCCAATGTTTTTGCTTCCGGTCAGGTCCTCCGTGGAGGCGTTGGGGCTTGTGCTGCACGTGGACCCGGAGACTGTCTGAATGTCGCCTGTCGTAGACGACCAGGAGGGCAGGACTTGGCTGGTCTTTCCCAACCGCTTCAAGAAGATGTCACGGAAGAAGACGCTTCTTCTCTTCCTCTTGGCCTTCAGCACCGGCACTCTGCTTCTGCACCAGAGTGCCCACTTCAGCTGGTAAGCATCCGAGGGTGGGGTCTCCCTCGAGGCCGGGAAGCAGAGAAAGGAGCTGGATTAGTCCTGGGAATGCAGGAGGGAGAGACATTGCAGGAAGAGAGACCTAGCATCTCTGGAAGGCAACAATAAAGGACAATTTCGAAATTGAATTCCACGGCAGGTAGATAGATTTAACCATGGTCTCGGTTGGGAAAAGGTGAGCGTCCTAGACCGGGCCGAGTCCAAAAATGCCAGGGAATTTCCAGAAGCCTGGCCCTCTGACAAATCGGCCATCCGCAGACACGCAGACATTAACAACGCCTATAGGGTGTGCGAAAGAGACAAGCGACCAGCCCCAAAGAGAAGAAGACTCCAGCGTCTTTCCACCAGTACCTTCTGGAGGCAGGTTGTTCCACTGGTTAGAACAATTAACCAGTGGAACAACCTGCCTCCAGAAGTGGTGAATGCTCCAACACTGGAAGTTTTTAAGAAGAGACCGGACAGCCATTTGCCTGAAATGGTATAGGGTTTCCTGCCTGAGCATGGGGTTGGACTAGATGACCTCCAAGGTCCCTTCCAACTTCTTCTTCTTATTATTATTATTATGTAGCCAGACCCAGATCAGCCTAGATGAGCTCCACGGTCAACTTCAGACCAACGATCAAGTAATTCAGTGCCCCAGTCAAGAAACTGCCACACACGGCCATTAGTAAACAGCCCAAGCAAAGAATCCCTAAGACCCACCCACCATCACCACCACCCACCCAGGCAAGACATCAGAATATAAACTGACAGCAAACTGCACTCCTTACTAGCACGGATGATGTTCCCTAGTTGGGTCACGAAATGTCTGCAAGAAAACAGGCAAGCTCAGAGAGCCCCAAGGACCCCACAGTCGTCTTCCTCCTCCTCCTCCTCCTCCTCCTTCTCCTCCTCCTCCTCCTCCTCCAATTCTCCTCCCTTCTAGCACTGATGACGTTCCCTAGTTGGGTCATGAAACGTCTGCAAGAAAACAGGCAAGCTCAGAGAGCCCCAAGGACCCCACAGTCGTCGTCTTCCTCCTCCTCCTCCTCCTCCTCCTCCTCCTCCTCCTCCTCCTCCTCCTCCAATTCTCCTCCCTTCTAGCACTGATGATGTTCCCTAGTTGGGTCACGAAACGTCTGCAAGAAAACAGGCAAGCTCAGAGAGCCCCAAGGACCCCACAGTCGTCGTCTTCCTCCTCCTCCTCCTCCTCCTCCTCCAATTCTCCTCCCTTCTAGCACTGATGACGTTCCCTAGTTGGGTCATGAAACGTCTGGAAGAAAACAAGCAAACTCAAAGTGCCCCAAGGACCCCCCCACCCCTGAAGGGGGATAGATCCAACAGTTAGCATGGCTGAGTGGAAGTGGTCCTTGTTTTAGAAGAAAAAACGGGAGGAAGCGATAGAGACATGAGTGAAAAGGAGAAGCGATCAGGAGACTGGAGCTTAAACCATACAAGGAACGATTGAGGGAAGTGAGTCTGTCTATAGTCTAACAAAGAGGAGGACCAGGGGGTGACCTGATAGCAGACTTCCAATATTTGAGGGGCTGTGCCAGAGAAGAGGGGTGTGTGTCAACCTGTTCCTCATAGCCTGTCAGGGCAGGGCAAGAAGTAATGGACGAAAGTTGGTCAAAGAGAGATCCGGCTTAGAACTCAGGAGAAATTTCCTGAGAGCAAGAACAATTAACCAGTGGAACAGCTCGCCACCAGAAATTGTGGGCGCTCCATCAGTGGAGGTTTTTAAGAAGAGATTGGGCATCCCCACTTGTCTGGAATGGCATAGGGTCTTTTGCTGGAGCCAGGGATTGGACTAGAACAGGGGGGGCCCAACTGAGCTGTGGATGTGCTGGGTGAGTGTGCGTGAAGCTGCATTTGTGAAAGCGGTGCACGCACTCACAAAACCATCCCTTCTCCCCACCAATGCCCTGCCTCCGCTGCTCCGCCGAGCCAGGAAGGTCGGAGGCCTCTGGACTACAAGACCTCCAAGGTCCCTCCCTATTGTCCTCTGTTCCAATTAAAGTGAGCAGGAAATTACACGTGGCGTCCTAAAATGGGACTGGATCGTTTCTGGTTCGCAAGCTAGCGGGGCAAAATGCGGGGAGGCAGGCGGTAGCAGTATCCCTGGATGCTTTGTTTCCACCTCTGGTAGGTTCCCCAAGTCTCCTCCCTTCAGCTGCGCCCCGTGGGTCTCCCCGCACCCGAAGCATACTGCCGTGGCCTTCCTGAAGACCCACAAGACGGCCAGCAGCACAGTGCAGAACGTCCTCTTCCGCTTCGCCGAGCGGCACAACGTGACGGTGGCCCTGCCCCTCCACGCCTGCGACCACCAGTTCTGCTACCCCCACAACTTCTCCGCCCGCTTTGTGCACCCGTACACCACCCCGCCCCGCCTCATCGCCAGCCACCTGCGCTTCAACCACGATGAGCTGCGCCGCCTCATGCCCAATGACACCGTTTATATCACCATCCTGCGCGAGCCAGTGGCCATGTTCGAATCCCTGTTCAGTTACTACAATCAGTACTGCCCGGCTTTCCAACGGGTGCCGAACGGGTCGATGGAGACCTTCCTAAACAATCCGTACCGGTACTACCAGGCCCATGAGAAGTACGCCATGTACGCCCGCAACACCTTGGTGTACGACCTAGGGGGTGACCCCGAGCGTAGCCCCGAGGACCCCACGTACCTCCCCAAATTTATCCGTCAAATGGAAGGCATTTTCTCCCTGGTGATGTTGGCCGAGTATTTCGATGAATCGTTGGTCCTTCTCCGCCATCTGCTGTCGTGGGACCTGGAGGACATCCTCTACGTCAAGCTGAACATGCGCAGTCTGGAGTCCAAGCTCAACATCAGCTCGGCCCACGTGGCCACCCAGATCCGCGCCTGGAACGCGCTCGACGCTGCTGTCTATGACCACTTCAATGCCACTTTCTGGAGGAAGCTGAGCAAGATGGACCCGGGTTGCCTCCAGAAAGAGGTCCGCGCCCTTCACCAAGCCTGCGAGCGCCTGGCACGCCACTGCTTTCGTGGCCAGCCCCAGCTGCGCCCGGCCATGCAGATCAAGAACAAAGACCTCCGGCCGTGGCAGCCGAGTGCCAAGGTGAACATTCTGGGTTACGACCTGCTGGGCTCGGGACCCCCCTTGGACGAGCAATGCCTCAAACTGGTCATGCCCGAGGTACAGTATTCCCACTACCTGCTACGGAAGCAGAGCCTCAAGCATCGGCGCCGGGCCGTCCTCCATCGGCCCCTCTCGCCCCGAGGACTTCTGCACCCACCTCGGCACCCTCTCCCTCAAAGCTTCCTGAGCGGGAGGGTGGGGGAGTGAAGAGGTGCCACTGGGTTTTAAAAAAAAAAGAAAAGAAAAGCTGTGCTGGCGGAGTTCTCTTTGTCCATGAGCTATGATTATTTCTTTTTCTTTCCCCTCCCCCCCACTGGGTCTCCAGGACATTTTAACCCAATTTTATCCACTTAAGAACTCAGGACCAAAGCATCTAGGTGAGCGGGACTCTCCTTTTAAGATGCCTCAAAGGAACTGTGTAGAAATTGTGATCCGTTTTCAGCAGCGAGGACTTGAAACCCATGAATGGGTGCTGTGGATTGACTTCCTTCTTTCTTTCTTTTCCTCCCTCTCTCCTCCTTTTCTTCCCTCCTTCCCCTTCCCTCCTTTCCTTCCTCCCTCCTTTCCTTCCTTCCTTTCCTCCCTCCCTCCTATTCTTCCTTCCTTTCCTTCCTCCCTCTTTCCTTTCCTCCCTCCTTCCTTCCCTCCCTCCTTTTCTCCCTCCCTCCCTCCCTCCCTCCCTCCTTCCTTCCTTCCTTCCCTCCTTTCCTTCGTTCCTTCCTTTCCTCCCTCCCTCCTATTCTTCCTTCCTTCCTTTCCTTCCTCCCTCTTTCCTTTCCTCCCTCCTTCCTTCCCTCCCTCCTTTTCTCCCTCCCTCCCTCCCTCCTTCTTTCCTTCCTTCCTTCCTTCCCTCCTTTCCTTCCTTCCTTTCCTCCCTCCCTCCTATTCTTCCTTTCCTTCCTCCCTCTTTCCTTCCCTCCCTCCTTCCTTCCCTCCCTCCTTTTCTCCCTTCCTTCCTTCCTTCCTTCCTTCCTTCCTTCCTTCCTTCCTTCCTTCCTTCCTTCCTTCCTTCCTTCCTTCCTTCCTTCCTTTTTCTTGTTTATTTCCATGAACCAGAACAAATTTGGGGCTGTTTCCTGTCTGGGAATGTTTGGGGCTGGTCTTCACAACCTCCTCATTTTCTGCAGACTTCCCACTTTTTTTTTTCCAATGCTGTTTTTGTCTTTCCTTTTGTCTCTCCTATGAACATCTGACGGCTGAAGGAGAAACATCTTCCGTTTGGCTGCTCTGATGTTCTGCATCCATTCTGATTTTAGGTAACCGTGATTAAACAGGTCACACTCCCGTTCGGCCTTCCCCACATGGCAGGCGCTGCTCTATTTATTTTATTTATAGATTTATTGCAGATTTGTCCCACTTTCCTCCAAAGAACCAAGGCTACCTGCGTAGACACACACCTTCCGTTTTATCCTCACAACAGCACTGTGAGGCAGGCTAGGCCAGAACCAAAGTCGCCTGTGGGATTGCGCCCGGATTGGAATGTGCATTTTCCCCGGTCAGAGCAGAAGGCTCTCAATCCTTTTAAGTAGCACTAAATGGCTTTCCTAGTAAAAGGTTATTTTAAAAAAAACACTGTCGTGTTACAGCTGTTTTTTTGGGGGAAAAAACTTTTTAAAATGGGAAATGAAAGCTGAAAAGAATATCTGGAGGTCGTAATGTGTGCCATGCCTGTGAATTCACGTCCCCCTTTTTTTTTAAAAAAAAAAAGGTGGGATTAGAGGGTTCGAAGTAGGAAAGAGATGTCCAAAAGCACAATATTCCTCTATATACCAATGTAATTCTGCCTTTCATTTATAGAGGAAGAGCAATGGATTATTAATGGTTGGAACAGTCTGTTTGGAAAAATCTTTACGTCTTTCCTCTGTAATTCCTCTTTATTTTTCCTGTATTGCAGCACTTTCCAAAGTGTGGTCTGGGGGCCCCTGAGACTCTTTTAGGGCCCTTGTGAAATCAAATATTTTAAAATTTCTCAGTTTAAAGTTCTGATCGATGGATATAGTCTTAACTATCTGTAGATATAACCCACACGGTCATTTTTGAGGGTGCAAAGGGGTCCAGAGAGTGACTGCTAAATTATACACAGGTAGTCCATGACTTCCAGCTGCTCGTTTAGCGGCAGTTTCAAATTACAGCTGGACTGAAAACAAGTGACTTAAAACCGGTCACTACGACATGCCCATGTGATTCAGATTTTTGGCAACCAGCTGGCTTTCGACAGGCATATTCGATGGGGGAAGCTGGATTCGCTCAATGACTGCATGGTTCACTTAACAATGGCGGCGATTCATTTAACAACCGTAGCAAAAGGGTCATAAAATTGGATGAGGCTGACTTCACCACCTTGCTTAACAGTGAAAATTTTAGTCCCCACTGTGGTCATAAGTCAAGGACTACCTGTACTTGAACCCCACTCCGATCCATAACTTCTGCCTGTGCTCCTCTGCTGAATTTCCCAACATCTGTCTTTCCATTTGGGTTGACCTGTCCCTGATACTTCTCTTCTGCCCTGCTGGCCCTTAAATAATCTTCCAGGCCTCATATGAGTAGTCCTTTAATACTCCACTGTTAGTGAGAGGTTAAATATAAGGATTAGAATAGAGCTGGAAGGGGCCTTGGAGGTCTTCTAGTCCAGCCCCCTGCTCAAGTAGGAGAACCTATACCATCGCAAGACAAATGACTGTCTAGCCCACAGGTCTGCAACCCGCGGCTCCAGAGCCACATGCGGCTCTTTCAGCCGTCTCCTGCGGCTCCCAGTCCTCTGCCATGCGCAGTCCAAAAAAAAAGTGGGACTAAAAAAGTTCAACCAATCAATTCAAATATGCAGGGTAGGTGCATATCTCGCCTTGGCTCCACTCTTCAGTCAAACCCTGTTCTGTGCATGCGCGCATGTACGCACATGCGCACACATTTTTTGCGGCTCCCAGTTTTTCCTTTTGTGAGGGAACCGGTTCCGAGTGGCTCTTTCACTGTTTCAGGTTGCTGACCCCTGGTCTAGCCTCTTCTTAAAAATCTCCAGTGATGGAGCGGCCATGATTTCTTGTGGCAAGCTGTTCCACTGGTTGATTGTCCTCACTGTCAGGAAGTTTCTCCTTAATTCCAGGTGGCTTCTCTCTTTGATCAGTTTCCAACCATTGTTTCTCGTCCTGCCTTCAGAACTTTGGAGAATAATTTGACCCCCTCTTCTTTGGGGTATCCCCTCGAATACTGGAACACGGCTATCATGTCTCCCCTATTTCTTCTTTTCTTTAGACTAGCCAAACCCAAGTCCTGAACAGTCGTGAATCAATTGGCACAATGAGATTTTTTAGGCTTTAATGAGAAATGCAAATCATGCTTAAGGAACAGATAGTTCAAAGGATCTGCTCCATCGATGTTGAATTCCTGTCCTCTTATCGCTGGCATTGTAGGTGACCTGCAATGAGAAATGCATCTCTTTGCTAGAACAGAAAAAGACGCTCCTGCAAATGATCTTGTTGCTTGGCTCCCAAGAAAAATAAATCCAGAACATCTTCTGCTGGGCTCACCTGTGTCATTCGTCCAGTGTCTTTCTTTTCCCCAAGGTGTAAAACCGGTTGGTTTGGCCCAGTTACGGTGGTGTAAGAGACAAGTATGGAACAAGCAGTTTTTGTGAAATTTTGTAGATATCAAGACCGGCGTCTTGTCAACCTAGGGGTTGGCTTGAAGGGAAAGGATGTAAGCCAAAGGCTTGGGAAGAGAATTATTCAGAGGTTCCCAAACGCATCTGGGGAGACAGATGATGATTTAATGTGCTTTATTGAGCCGGTTAGTCTTTGTCCAGGCCACACTGAGTCTCTTGGGGGAAGCGCAGACCCAGCATATTTTGCAAAGGTTGAAGGCCGCTCTCCAGCCAGAACTGGATGGCTGCAATAAATCATACTGGCTGTTTTCATTTACAATAAATGAGGTTGCATTTAGTTGCTTCGTTTCTGGCAATTTTTCAGAGTGTGTCTTGCTACCCATCATCCTGGGGTGCCAGATAAGCCTCTTTCAGCCTTTCAGAAGCACCAGGCTGACCACTTTTAGAAGCAGGAGATGAAGTCAGCCAGAACTATCCTACTGTATGGCTTTGTCCAGTTCTATGGTAAGTCACTGAAGCAGGAGGCGTGAGCTTAAATGGACTCCAGAAGATGGTAGAGGACAGGAAGGCCTGGAGGAACGTTGTCCATGGGGTCGCGATGGGTCGGACACGACTTCACAGCTAACAATTGGAAGTTGGACTTTTCAGTGCAGTTGCCCACTTCAGCCAACAGAGGGCAGTGCTCTTTTCCCTTTTTCTAAGTTCAAAGCTGCTCAGTTATTTCTAGCGGAATAAATAATGAGATTGTCACAAATGCATTTTTTTTTTGCTTCCTGGCTCCTTTAACGAGAGATGCTGAGGATCAAAATAAAACCTGTTAAAGCATACCTTTTGCGTCTTTTCCCCAAAAAGGTTGATAGGTTTCAGATTTGTTCCCTTCCTTTTTAAAAAGAACTTTAAAATTGTTTCTTCAATGCAGAGGTGTTGGTGTTTCCGGTATTTTATGCCTAAGCATCCCATTCCATTGTCATGGAATGGGACACCTAGGCTGACTTTTCTAGGCTGCCCTATCTATGTTTCCTGGTAAAATACATGGGAAAATCCCATTGGAGGAAAATTCCACTTAGGGTTAGGGTTAGGTCAGCATGGACTCATAGAGCAAAATGGACATCGCCAACAAACTCGGAGTTCTTGGGTATGGTTAGGAGGGCACTTACTTTATCTTATGAAGAAGCTCCAATTATCCACTCTAGACCTTAAGAATCTCTTATTTTGTTCCCTGGGGCAGTGTTTTAATTCATTTATTTATCATATTTAAGTGCAGGTAGTCCTCAAGTTCATTCAGTGATCATTCAGTGTTACCATGTCACTAAAAGGAGTGAATGATGACCATTTTTCACACTTAACAACCATTGCAGCATCCCCACGGTCATATGATCAAAATTCAGATGCTTGGCCACTGACTCATATTTGTGATAGTTGCAGTGTCCCAGAGTGGTTTGATTTTGTGACCTTCTGACAAAGTCAATGGGGAAGCCAGATTCACTTTACAACCATGTTACTAGCTTAACAGCTGCGGTGATTCACTTAACCACTGTGGCAAGAAAGGTCATAAAAAGGGGTAAAGCTCCACAACTGTTGCTTAGCAACAGAAACTTTGGGCTCCGTAGTGGTGGTAAGTCGAGGACTACCTGGACTACCTATCTGCCTCACAGAGGGACTCTTTTGAGGTGGGGACTACACGGAGCAATATAGAATATAGAATAGGAATAGAATAGGAATACAGAATAGAATTATAGAATAGGAATAAAGAATAAAATAGAATAATAAGAGTAGAATAGAATAGGAATGTAGTATAACTTTATTGTCACTTTAATGTCGGCATACATTAAAAGGAAATGTTGCTGCATACGAAAGGCTGACCACAGCCCTGCAAGGTAGTCCATTGATGCCTGGCAAGGAAAGGACGGGGCTGAGGACCATTTTGGAGCCCCAGCCTCATCTTTTCCATTCAAAAGGTCCCTCAGGCGTGGCGACCAGCCGCCATTTCGAGTTGGCACCGGGAGAAAGATTTTAAGCACAGAAATCGGTTTGTCTCGCTGCTGAGAAGGCGAGGAAGCCGCCATTTTCGGCCGCCCCCCTCCACAGCAAGGGAATTCTCTCGTTGCCATGGGAACAGGCGCCAACGGAACCCTCCCGACATGCCCCGCGCGCGCCTCGCGTGACGTCATCGCGTTCCGGGATGGCCGCTAGGAGGTGAACGGGCGCCATTTAACAGCGAGGCAAGGCGAGGCCTCCCAGCATGCAAAGCGCCGTTGACCTCGCTGACTCCAAGATGGCGACGCCCAGCTAGGGCTTTCTAGAGGGAGGCGGTTAGGTAGGGAAGGGCGCGGCGGCGGCGGAGGGAGAGGCCGAAGCTTAGGAAGGGAGGCCGGGGAGGGGTTCGGACCAGGGTGGGATTCTTCTCCGGGTCTTTCCGGATCGCAGAAATGGTTTCTCCGATTCCTGCACTTGGGTTACGGGGTGAAGGTGGGAATTGCGAGAAACGCTGGTGATAAAAGTTAGCCCTCCATGCACATGCTTTAATTTAATGGATGGACTTCAACTCCCAGAATCCCCCAGTCGGCATGCTTTAAGATGGGTGGATTTCAATTCCCAGAATCCCCTAGTCGGCATGCTTTAAAATGGGTGGATTTCAATTCCCAGAATCCCCCAGCCAGCATGCTTTAAGATGGGTGGATTTCAACTCTCAGAACCCCCCAGCCGGCATGCTTTAAGATGGGTGGGCTTCCCTGTCCCAGAATTCCCCATGCCAGAAAATGTATACATACACAAATACTATCGTTAATCCACTAAAGGGGTTAGGTTTGCACAGTTTACAGTTAACCTGGTTTGATTTGCCCAGTTAACTGTGATCACATTTAGCACGCTGTGGGCACGCAGTCCTCTGGTTATACCTTTCCCATTCAGCTACAAACAACCCTTGGTTAGTTGTGCTGCAGAATAAACCCAGCCTGGTGTCCTCGTTGTGTAAGGTCAGCGTTCCTCAACCTTGGCACTTTGATGCGGTGTGGACTTCAGCTCCCAGAACTGAACATGCTGGGAATTGGGCTGGCTGGGGAATTCTGGGAGTTGAAGACCACACATCTTAAATCCGTTAAGGTTCAGAAGCATTGTGTAATTAATACTCATTCTGAGATTCCAGTCTTGCCAAATCCTCTTTTCGGTTAAACTCTTTTTCATCTAGGTCCGTGCAGAACCGAAACCAACATGTCGAAGCTTGCCCAAGCGGGCAAAGCAGCGCTACAGATCACTGGCGGAGGTGTGATCCGGTCAATCATCAAAGCTGGACAGGCTGTTCCAGGTCCACCACTAGGACCTGTTCTTGGACAGGTAACCATCGGAGAAGGACAGCCAAGCTAGGTTAATTTTTATAAAGATAGCATCTGAGAGTGGACCAGGGGTGGGGAACGATGGCCCCTTTATGACTTGTGGAGTTCAACTCAGGAATTCTGGGAGTTGAAGTGCACAAGTCATGAAGGTTGGGGGCGGGCATCGTTCCCCAGCCCTGGAATAAACCAACAAGGCAGAAGAACTGGGCACAGACTGAGATGGGAACTAAATTATTTTGTTAGTTTTTTTCCTCCAACTGAGTCAAGGTTATCCATGCGTTAACGAAAGAACTTGCAAACAGAGCTCAGGCAACACGCTAAATATTTTTCCAAGAAAAGACACACACCATAGATAAGAGAGCAGAAGTAACTAAAACATCTTCCCTTTGAGGTGTTTCCCTAAAGACATTGGATGTTCTCGGGCGATGGCGAACCTTTTAGAGACCGAGTGCCCAAACTGCAACCCAAAACCCACTTACGTATCGTCGGGTGCTGGGTGGGCGTGGCCCATTGGGTGGGTGTGGCCCATTGGGTGGGCGTGGCTGGGGTGGTAACGGCAGACTGGGTGGGACTAAAAAGTTCGATCGATCAATTCCAACTTTGCGAGATCTTTTTTTTTCCCACACAAGAAGTTTAAATTGATTGATCGATTGAACCTTTTTTTTTTTGGCACAAGGCGGCGGATTCCTAAAGCGAAAAGAGTTTTCTAAAACCCAGCTGAAGGCCTAGGACTGGGGCGACGGTGCGCGTGCCCACGGAGAGGGCTCTGTGTGGCACCTGTGGCACACGTGCCGTAGGTTCGCCCCCACGGGGTTAGCACATTGGGTGTTTTCCTTGCTGTCCTTTCATGACCCTGCATCCAGGACTTTGCAAGAGCCCAAAGACGGCAGGGCCATCTGCGCATTCACAATTGGTATTTCCTACACTGTCCCCTAATTCCGGGTCAGCACGGTTGCTGAAACACAGAAACAGTGTTAGAAGGTCCCTCCCTTCTCTGGGAGGTGGAAGGCCCGTCAGAGATAAGTGCCTTGCCTCCCTCTGAGCAATCCCGAGGGGCTGGTTAACCTCTTTGATGGTGTCTTGGGACAAGTGGATTAGCGCAAAGAGATGTTTTCTGGGAAAAACAGGTCCCTGGGTTGGGGTTTTAAACTGGCTAAGTTTCTCTTGTCTCCCTGCAAAAAGTATGGCATTCCCATTGGACAATTCTGCAAGGATTTCAACGAGCGGACCAAGGATTTCATTCCAGGCATCCCGCTCCCCACTCTAATCAACATAAAGGTGAGACAAGATCTTATTTTCTTAATTTTAAAGAGTTTTGCGAGCCAGAAGGTCTGGGGTAGAACCTCCAGCATTCCTGGACAACATCCCGGAAGCCTGGAACTGCCCCACAGACTATCTGTTCTTTCAAACATTTGGGGAACTTGAGTTCCCGACTCAGGCCCGGCTGCAGTTTCTTTCAAAGGCAATGTTTCCCAACCTTAGGGGTCTTTTAAGATAGGCTGGCTGGGGAATTCTGGGAGTTGAAGTCCACATACTTTAAAATTGCAACGTTTCGAAGGATTGCAAGCAGCAAGCTGTGAATTCTTCAGAAGGATGGAAAGCTGAGTTAACCTTCCATTCGATCCTGACCAGCCCAAGGTTGACTCAGCCTTCCATCCTTCCAAGGTCCGTAAAATGAGTACCTGTTGGAAGTCCATGAGTCATAAAAGGGCCAAGACGGAAGACCCCTGTTATATGGCCAAGAAAACTCTGTCACAAATGACATCGTTGGGTAAAAAATAAACACCCCCGACCTTGTATTAAAAAGAACGCCACAGATTCTTAATTTTTTTTTTACAATGCATTGAAATGCCTAATACGTTCCATTTCTCAGTATACGTGTTTCATAAAATTCCAGCGCTCTGTTTTTCATTTCTCCTGTTTCTCCTTTTTTTGTATTTTTTTACTCGCTTGATAGTCTGACCGGTCTTACGAACTTCAGATAAACAAGCCAACGACTACGTACTTTTTACTTTCGGCAGCCGGGATAGAGAAAGGAGCTTCGTCACCTGGTAAGAAAAAGAATCGGAAGATTGTTGGGGGCAACATGCTGACTCCGTACGCTGTTTACAGAAGAGGGCTGTAAAGCACTGTGAAGCGGTATGTGAGTCTAAGCGCTATTGCTATTTACAACCGTCTCCATCCCCTGGTAGGACACGAGATAGCTGGGATGGTGACTCTGAAGCACCTCTACGAGATTGCCCTTGTGAAATCCCAGGATACCTCCTTTGTGATCCGCGACTGGCCGATGGAAACAGTCATCAGGTCCCTGATAGGAACCGCCCGGTCGTTAGGCATCAAAGTAGTGAAAGAGTAAGTATCAAGAGGGACGGTGGGGCAGCAGCTAGCACCTTTTCCCATGGACCTGGTGGGGCCAGGAGAGAGAAGAAAGTCATCCTGCTATAGCTGGTCCTCGACTTGCGACCACAAAGGAGCCCAGAATTTCTGTCGCTAAGGAAGACAACTTGTCAACTGGGTTTTGCCCCCTTTTACAACTTTTCTTGCCCCAAGTTACAAAGCGAATCGCTGCAGCTGTTAAATTAGTAACAGTTGTGAAGTGAATCTGGCTTCCCCCTTGACTTCGTTTGTCAGAAGGTCTCAGGGGAATCACATGACCCACCTCCCCCCCCCCCGGGACACTGTGACCGTCATACCTATGAGTCAGTTGCCAGGAGTCTGAATTTTGATCTCATGACCATGGGGGGTGCTGCCCTGGTCGTTAAGTGTGAAAAATGGTCATAAGATACTTTTTCCAGGGCTGTTGTAGCTTTGGACGGTCGCTAAGTGAACTGTTGTAAGTTGAGGACTACCTGCGGCTAGGACCACCTCCTAGGAACCTTGTTGAGAAAACAGAGATGAAAAGTGACAGGACAGGGGTCCGAGGTGCATTCAGGAACTGACGAAAGAATAGATGCAGGTGTGTTAGAAATTCAGTTTACATAAAGCACCACAGAGCAAAAGAGCACAGTCACCATGTGCTTTACTGCTCAACTGTTACAGGAAACAGGACACTCTACTTAGAACAAAAGGAACATAGAGCATATATACCATGGATCCGAACTCGTAAACACTGCCATTGTTCTGTCCCAGCCTACGTGAGTCCTTGTTAAGCTCACAAGGAAAAACCCCTCTTCCAACAAGCAGGCTGGAACCGCAGGAAAAAAAATCAATCCTCTTTTATTATTCACAGACTTGAGTCATTGTCCAAGGCAAACAAGCACAGTCCACAGAAACTCAATCCTCAACACGAATGGTTGCACCTCCCACACCTTCCTTTTTATTATTCAGCCCAGGTGTGGCTTCCTAATGCCTTCTCCTTTGCCTTTGGAGCTGCCCCATTGCATTCCTATGTCCTACTCTCTTTTCTTGCTGGCATTTTCATGCATCCTGGATATTTCCCAGCTGTGCTTCGTCACTGTCCAACTCAGACTCCCAGCACAGCTGTGTCTCAGCCTGAGCGCGAGTAGAGGGGCCAGGATCCTCGTCCGACTGCAAGTCTTGGAGCTCCTCAGAGCCTTCCTCTGACTCCGATGTCACTCCAGGCCCCTCCTTCTCCTCCTCTGATTCCTCAGACTCAGCTGCCGGGTCCACTGGCTGGCGAAGAGTCACAACAGCCATCTACTGGCTGCATACCCCTGTAGTTGTTGCATAGAGATAGATTCCAAGGATGAATCCCAAACAATATTTGTGCAACATGTACACAGTTGTGAATCTCTGCTCTTCTCTCCTCCGGTTAGGTTAAATGCCGAAGAATATGGAGTCTTTCTGAAGGAGCGCGAAGAGAGGTTGGCAGCTGAGGCTGAAGCCAGGGCAGCTGAACGGGTAGCAAAGAAAAAAGAGATCGTTGCGGCTTCAGCTGCTACGGCAGCCTGAGAGTTAGACCCTTTGGAAAGCAAGGGATCTTGACCCATCACCTCATAGCATGGCAGACGAAGTTTTCACAAAACCCTCCAGGCTGAAGAAGAGAAAGAAGAACAGTTCCGTGGCAGGAGACTCGGGACTTGCCAAACCTGGATTGTTTGGGTCATTGTTGTCAGACTCTTTTCAATTAATCGCGGCAAACCCACATCTGGCCCAAGTTGATGTGTCTGGGTTGGCCATTCAGATTTCCGGCTTCTGCCTTTCCTTTCTTTTCTTTCTCCCCCCCCCCCATCCCCCACCCCTTATTTTTATTTCATTCAAAAAAGGAAAAAGTCAAAACGCAAAACTCCCCAAATTCAAGAGCGTGGGACGAAGCTCGCGTCTTTCCGTGGATCCAAAGAATAAACTTGTTGGACGTTAATTGCCACGAGATTTTTCCATCTCTTGTCCTTCGGCAAGAAGGAACACAACAAAAAAAAACCCCTCGACTTGGCAGTCGCAGTTGGGACCAGAATCCCCGTTACGAAGCAAAGTGGTTAAGTGGGTCGCATGCATTTATGACCTTTTTTTTTCCTTTTCTTCCTGTGGCGACTAAGCGAATCGCCGCAGTTGTTAAATGAATCATACAGTTCTGAAGCAAAACAGGCTTCCCCTATTGACGTTGCTTGTCTGAAGCTGGCTGAGAAGGTCACAAATGGAGACCACATAAGTGGGATGCTGCAACTGGCATCTGGTTATCTAATTTCAAACAAGCTTTGCAGTTGATTTGCTGTGCAAGGCGGGGTTACTCTTATCTTGTCCCACCAACTTTCCCCTTTCATTGTCCTTCGTTGTGTCAACTATTAAAAGGAGTGTAAGATGGGTCTTGGATGTTCTCCTTTTCATACGGAGATCCCACTTCATTAGGCTACCCTCACGAGCTGCTTTTAAACGATCTTCCAACTCGGAGGCTTATTGAGAAGGTAATAAGCCTCCAAGTAATAAGGTAATAAGCCTCCGCCGGGGCCTGAAGACCTGGCTCTTTGAGCTCTCGGGCCCAGGCTGAGGAGAAAATTATTTTAATTGGGGTTTTTAATAGCACAGGGTTGATTTAATATTTTTTAACTTGGCTTTTAACTTTTGTATGTTTGATTTTTAACTCCCTGTACACCGCCCTGAGTCCTCAGGGAAAGGGCGGTATATAAATGCAATAAAATAAATAAATAAATAAATAAATAAACTGAGGCAGAACCTGGGGCCAGATTTGGCTGTCCCAAGCCACTTTTGTAGGAGTTTTGGAAGAATTGAAGCCGTTGTGATAACTTTCCCAGTTTCTTTGCGCCCAGTCTCTCTTCCTTCCCTCCGCAGCAAATTATTTTTTTTTTCACCCTGAAAAATACTCTTGGCATACCTCAAAAAACGTCTTTCCACGGGATTAAGTCCACGTTTCCTACTAAGTCTTTTCTTTTTCATGTCGTTCAGCATCCACCAGAGGTCCCACTGTGGAGGTTGATCTGATAATTTACTGCAGTTATTCAGGGTGTGTGTGTGTGTGTGTGTGTGTGAGAGAGAGAGAGAGAGAGAGATTGTACAAATCTTGGGAGAAATGGCCATCATTTGGTGTAGTTTGGGATTGAGGAGGTAAATCATTTTTGATGGTGTTTGCTGAGGTGCAAATGTGTCACAGCTAGTTGTTGTCATTTGTTGCTGCTCCTGCATGTCACTCCTAGTGACTGTCCAGGAAGTAATCTATGTAATTTTCTCTGGGATGTGTTTTTTTACAAGTGGTTGATCAGTACTTAACTTTATTCATTTATTTAGTCACCCATCTTGCACCGTAACGGCACTGAGCGCTTAAAACCATGACAGAAACACAGTATAAATAACCAGAGCGAACACGAGAAATTAAAAAAATATCAGCAGGATCTAACCATTTTTTTTCCTGGCCTGGAACCAAGCAGCCAAGCCCACATTACCTCCTGGCCTAAAAACCAGAGAGAATTCAGGTAATCCTTGGCTTATGACCACAATCGGGGGCAGAATTTCCATTTGCTAAGCAAAGGAGACGGTGAAGCGATGGTTAAATTTACGACTGGCTTCCCCCCCCCCCCCGGTTGACTTTGCCTGTCAAAAATCGGTGGGGAAGGTCAAAAATGGTGATTTCATGACCTCGGGATACGATGCTCTTCCAATTCCTTATCGAAAACCAACCTGGGCAGAAGCTTCTGGATTTCCGGGGATTTGCAGTTAACGTTGCAAAAGTCACAACTCGTGAACGGCGCTCCCAAAACAGCCTACCCTCGTACAGATAGTTGACCCTAAAATTTCCGCTGCTAAGCAAAGCCAGTTCAGTGAGCCTGGCCCCCGTTTTACAACGTTTCTCGCCTGGGTTATTAAGTGAACTGCTGCAGCTGTCAAGTCGGTCCCATGGTCGCTAAGGGAATCCGGCTTCCCCCATTGACTTGGCTTGTCACAAGGTTGCAAAAGGGGGAATCCCATCACCTGGGAGGTGCCACCGTCATAACTATGAGTCAATTGCCGAGCACCTGAATTCTGATCGCGTGACCACGGGGATGCTGCGGCAGATAGAAGTGTGACTACCAGTTGCAAGCCACGTTTTCCAGTGCTGTTGTAACTGAGCAGTCGCTAAACGGAACGATTGTAAATGGAGGGCTACAGGCATATTGGCTGGCTTCCCCCAGCAGGTTTAACCCCAACCCTGGATTTTAACACCAGGGCTTTGCTTGCAAATGGTTAGTAAAGGTAAAGGTAAAGGTTCCCCCGCACATGCGTGCTAGTCGTTTCCGACTCTAGGGGCCGGTGCTCATCTCCGTTTCATAGCCGAAGAGCCAGCGTTTGTCCGAGGACATCTCTGTGGTCATGTGGCCGGCATGACTAGACGCCAAAGGCGCACGGAACGCTGTTACCTTCCCACCGTAGCGGTCCCTATTTTTCTACTTGCATTTTTACGTGCTTTCGAACTGCTAGGTTGGCAGAAGCTGGGACGAGTAACAGGCGCTCACTCTGTTACGCGGCACTCAGGATTCGACCCGCCAAACTGCCGACCTTCTGATTGACAAGCTCAGCGTCCTAACCCACTGAGCCACCGCGTCCCTTTGCAAATGGTTAGTGTATCCAAACTAGTAAACCACAGTTAGTCCTCAACTTACAACTGGGAATTGAATTCCACAAGCCTTAAAGGGGATAGAATCTAGCACACTGCTAGAAACAACCCAGCAGAAGCCAGAACTAAGCTGAACGTTTTTTATTTATTGAAAAGATTTAAATAAATCTTACATTTCTTTTTATTTGGGGCCTACATGGACTCATCTAATCCAGGCTGAACTGTGGTGAATGGTGATTAAAAGAACAGCAGCTCTTAAAATTGATTGGAGCGTTTGGGAATTCCACCAGTGACGATGGAACGTAACCTCCTTGACATCAGATGCTAGTGGTTGCTGTCTCCTCATTGGTACCTGGGGTTTCCATAGCAACAGATGAAGCTTCTTAGCATCCTTCTGCTACAGACAGGATGAGAGGTGACTGGGCCTGGATACACATATGGGAAAGGCAACTTAAGTAGCTGAGGTGGCAATCCCCTGTGGATAGTTGGGGGCGCAAAGAAAGAGTACCCTGTAGATATTTTGCCCCAGGAATGTCACATTTATTTATGGCTGATTTATTCATAATAGTAGTATTTCTCAACCTTGGCAGCTGGAAGATATGTTGACTTCAACTCCCAGAGTTCCATATTACATGATGCCTGAAAATTCTGGGATTGAAGTCCATCTATCTTCAAGCACGCCAGCTGGGGAATTCTGGGAGTTGAAGTCCAGACATGTTAAAGGACGCTGGCTGGGGAATTCTGGGAGTTGAAGTTCACACATCTTTAAGTGGCCATGGTTGAGAAACAGCATCGTGGCTTTTCTTTGCCTTCAATTTAGCAAAATGTGTGACCCCAACCACTGTTAATTTCTTTCAGAACCACCCCCCCACACACACACACACTAGACGACAGAAGCCCACTTTTTCCATTTTATTTCTAAGTGGGGTTTTCAGTGGGGCAGTTTTATTCAATCTGTGCAAAGCAAGTTACAAATTTGTCGCAGCACAGAATGGTTTCTGCCTACTCCAGCTTCGGAGCAAATGCAAATTGCAAGAACATTGCCCCAAACCGGGGCATCTCCCTTCCCTTTTTAAACTAATTGTGTTGGCACTTGACTGGCCTCAACTCTTTGGGTTTGAATAGGGAAGGAGATTGGCTATTCTATTTCATTGTTTATTTCATTTATATGGTGCCTCTCTCACTGTTGAAAGGACTTTGTTGAGCTGCAGATCATAGAATCCTAGGGCTGGAAGGACCTTGGAGGTCTTCTAAGGCAGGAGTCCTTATATACCATCCTAGTTTTATTTTTGAAAAACTTCCAGGGATGGAGCAGCCACAACCCAGGAGGCAAGTTAGTCCATTGATTAATTGTTCTCACCGTCGGGGAAATTTCTCCTTAGTTCTAGGTTGCTTCTCTCCTTGATTAATTTCCATCCGTTGCTTCTTGTCCTGCCTTCGGGCGCTTTGGAGAATAGCTTGACTCCCTCTTCTTTGGGGCAGCCCCTGAGATACTGGAAGGCTGCTATCATGTTCCCCCCTCGTCCTTCTCTTCGTTAAACTAGACATCCCCAATTCCAGCAACCGTTCCTTATATGTTTCAGCCTCCAGTCCCCTGATCATCTTTGCTGCTCTTCTCTGCACCCTTTCTAGAGTCTCAACAGCTTTTTTGTGTCGTGGTGACCAAACGTGGACACAGTATTCCACGTGCATGCTCACCAAGGCCTTGTAAAGCAGTGCTATTGCTTCTTCTCGTCTTGATGTTATCCCTCTGTTGATGCAGCCTAGAACTGCATTGGCTGCCACATCGTTTTCTGATATCAGATTAAAAGGGGGGGGGGAAGCTTTGGATGAAAAGCTGGCATCTGCCACTAAGTTATTATCTTTGTGCCGAAAAGTGGGCAGCCAGGATGGGGGGGTGGAAAAAACAAAAAAACGGGGTGGTGTTTTGCGTTCTTGTTTTCCTTATTTTGCAGTTCTCTTAACCTCTCTGGTGTCAACCATCCTCTGTTCAGGCACAGAATAAGAGAACTGGAAGGGTCCTTGCAGGTCATCTAGTCCAACCCCGCTGCTTGAAGCAGGAGAGGCTGCACCGTATCAGACAAATGGCTGTTCTTAAAAACCTCCAGTGATGGTTGGAAGAGAGCCTTTCAGCTATCCAGCCTCTCTCTCCTCCAGTCCCTGAGATGATGCTCAAAAAAAAACATGTCCATCCCCTGGATGCTGTTGCCATGGTGACGTGATGCAGGCTGGGAGGGAGGGAGGGGAGGCCCGGATGACGCAAGAGCTCAATTGCTTAGCCCCCCCCCCCACTTGTATTCTTTCTTTTTTTTTCCCAAGCCCTTTTCTCCAATTTTGGCTGCAAAAGGGAGAATGAAGCTGCGTCAGCTCTCCTTCCTCCCAGCCACGTCGTTGATGGCTTTAAAGGGGCAGAGAACCACTTGGGAGGAGTGGAAATGTGAAGGCCTGTTTCTCCCAAGAATTCTGCATCATCCAGCCCTTCCAAGCCTCCCTTCTCCATCCAGAGAGGGGGGGGGAATGTGCTTCCCCCCACACACACACACACACTTGTGTCTTCCGAACCGATTCTTCCTTGCCCTCAAATTCAGCAGCAGCCAGCTGGGATTCCAGCATAGCTGTGGCCCTCCAGTACCCCAATTCTTTGCTGGAGTCGATGGAGCTGTTCATGGCCTGGGGAGGTTTGAGGAATAAAATGGGTGAAACCAGGTTGTTAATTTTCGCCTTAAGAAGGATGTATATGTATATGTATATGCCCTAATAAGCAGGCATATACGGTACATAGAATGAAGGCTACTGCTAAGCTTGTAAGCCGCCCTGAGTCTTCGGAGAAGGGCGGGATATAAATGGAATTAAAATTAAAATTAAAGATGCTTATCATCTCAACTCTGAGATGGGACAATGGAGGCAAAACAGGGGAGGAGGAATAAAAAGAAAAAGAAGAGGAAGGAAAAAGAGAAAAAAAAAGAGAAGAAGAGGAAGGAAGGAGAGGAAGACAACTAATCCACTTTATGTCCAAAGTCTAGGCTTTGAACAGCCCGAGGCAGGCTGCAATTCAACAGGTGATGCCCTCTTTCTCCCAGTTAAGGTGGACAGATGGAAGGACTGGATTTCAAAGAGGAGAACTGGGGACAGCTTACATGCCCTAACAGATCAATGGGCAGGGTGCAAATGATGAGAACCCCCATGAGTTTAATTCGAGGGAAATAGCCAGGTTTGTCCAATGTTAAGAGTTGTGGGCTTCAAACTCCCCGAATTCCCCAGCCAGCGTTCTTGGAATCGAAGCCCACAGGTCTTTCTCCACGAGATATCCGTTTTTGACTCAACCTCTCATTTTTGCGCAGAAACGGTATGGAATGGAGGCTACCACCATCCCCCAAAGACTCCCACGTTGGCGCTTACGTTGCTAATTGCAAAGGAGTGAGTGAAAGAGTACATCTGAACATATGCAGAGGGGCCCTCTTCCTGTTGGTCTCTTAAGCGTTCACATCTGAGACCTACCCTGCTGAAAATTATCCCCATCTGGCTGAATTCCCATGTTATTACTTAGGATAGATGGTGGATGGACGGATGGATGGACAGACATAGATGATTGATAGATAGACACAGACAGACAGCTAGCTAGCTAGCTAGAGATAGATAGACAGACAGACAGACATAGATGATTGATAGATAGACAGATGATTGATAGACACAGACAGCTAGCTAGCTCGCTAGTGATAGATACAGACAGACAGACAGACAGACAGACATAGATGATTGATAGACATAGATGATTGATAGTCACAGACAGCTAGTTAACTAGCTAGAGATAGGGACAGACAGACATAGATGATAGACAGCTAGCTAGCTAGATATACACAGATGATAGACGGATGGACAGATAGATGATGGACAGATGGATGGATTTAGATAGAACATAGAAAATAGATACAAATTAGATATAAATAGATGTTAGATAATAGAGACAGGGATGGATGGATGGATGGATGGATGGATATATATATATATATAGAGGGAGAGATACAGACAGACTGTGCCTGGCCACAGGAAATGAGGATTCATGGTTTGGGGCTGTGTATGGTGCAAACAGTAGCTTATTCAGCAAACCATGGTTATGCACGCCAAGACTGACTGCAACCCAGCTGGGTTCCCACCATGAACTATGTCAAAATATGGCCCATGGGTTTGTAGATTAGCATGCTACGGGAACTCCTACAGGGTGGGCTATGAACCAGGGCTAGTCCGTGGCCTTGGGCCATTGTGGGTTGCTCCGAAGCCACCGCTGAGCATAACCAGGTTTTCGTATGCGTATTGAGCAGAAGCAACACGAGGGTGTAGGTACACAAATATTAGGTGAGGACAGAGCCTGTCCTATTTGCTGAAGGACGTGGAAGGGCTGGATAAATTTGAGTCTGTTTTTTTTTCCTTCCAAATTTGCTCTCGGGCACTGGCTTCTCCACGCAGAGGATCCGAACCCACGATGATTTGAGACGGAGAAGCTTGAGTAAGTGACCTACTCTGGGGAAACTCAAGAGCTACATAACCAGGAATCAATGGCAGTTTTTATTTTATTTTGCCTAAACATCTGGGCCACGATTACAAAATCTCCAGTCCTCTGTGCTTGTTTCTTTGTCGTCTTTTTTTTTGGTCCTAGCTAGGTAGAAAAGTATAAAAATAGACTATGCTCTCCTGGGTTATTAAAAGTAACAGATTAAAGGCAGGAGCAATGCGGGGGCTATTTTATGTAACCCAGTAGCAACCCCAGGATTGGTGGGTTTCTGCCACCAAGCTCCTCCTTTAGCTCTCTTCCTCCTTGCCTATCAAATTTATTCTTCCCTCCCTCCTTGTTCCTCAATTCCATGCATGCTCAGCCAGTCCTTTCTGCTCCAGCACGGACATTGGAATGGTAGAATGGATCAGGAGAATAAAACTTGCTCACTGAAAGAATAATAGAGCTGGAAGGGACCTTGGAGGTCTTCTAGTCCAGCCCCCTGCTTGAGCAGGAAATCCTATCCCATTCCAGACAAATGGCTGTCCAGCCTCTTCTTAAAAATCTCTAGTTGTTGGAGCACCCACGATTTCTGGTGGCAAGCTGTTCCACTGGTGAATTGTTCTCACCGTCAGGAAGTTTCTCCTGAGTTCCAGGTTGCTTCTCTCCTTGATTGGTTTCCATCCGTTGCTTCTTGTCCTGCCTTCGGGGGCTTTGGAGAATAGCTTGACTCCCTCTTCTTTGGGGCAGCCCCTGAGAGATTGGAAGGCTGCCATCTTTTAGTCCTGGTCCTTGTCTTCTTTAAAGTAGACATAGCCAGTTCCTGCAACCGAGGATCATAAAAGGAAATTGCCAGTATTACTAGCTATCGAGCAAGTTTGGGGGCAGGAGGTGTTTCTCACTCTGTAGAGACAATGGCTGGATTCCCACAGCTTGCTAACCCAGGTTAGCAAAGCTAAGGGCTGCGTTTGCAAAACATATAAGGTAAAAGGTAAAGGTTTCCCGCACATCACGCACATGCGTGCTAGTCGTTTCTGACTCTAGGGGCCGGTGCTCATCTCCGTTTCAAAGCCGAAGAGCCAGCGCTTGTCCGAGGACGTCTCCGTGGTCATGTGGCCGGCATGACTAGACGCCAAAGGCGCACGGAACGCTGTTACCTTCCCACCGTAGCGGTCCCTGTTTTTCTACTTGCATTTTTACGTGCTTTCAAACTGCTAGGTTGGCAGAAGCTGGGACGAGTAACAGGCGCTCAATCTGCTACATGCAAACATGCAATTCCCCAAATAAACATGCCATGTTTTCACCTTGAAGGTTGGGTTCACACAGCCTAGGGTTGAGTTCCCCTGGTGTCCCAAACCACAGACGACTCCCTTTTCAGTAGAAAACTAGACAACCCGTGACTCATTGGATCATCCTATCAAAGCAAGGCCGGCTGGGGAATTCTGGGAGTTGAAGGCTACCCATCTTAAAGTTGCTCAGGTTGAGCGACGGTGCCCTACACGAACAGGAAAAACCGAATAGCTACAGATGGGCAAAAAAAGCAGCGAGGATGGAAGTGATATCCGATTTCCTGCTGTCTTCCCCATTGCTTGTGAGAAGATGGCCAAGAAATCATAACTACTACAGCTGCGCAGCAGCATGGCAGTGGCCACAACTTTGCCAGCCGAACTGCTGTGAAGGCCCTTGAAATCCCAAATTACATCGGAGTAATGGATCCCTGATTTGGTACATATTCTTTAAATTGCCCGATATGAGTAACATCCCTGTTTTTCCATGCTTAACAGCTGTTGCAGCCTCCCTGTGATCAAAATTTGAACGCAGGTATTTGTGACAGTTGCGGTACCCCGGGGGTCCCGTGATTCCCCTTTTGCGACCTTCTGACCGCAAAGTCACCGGGGAAGCCAGATCCACCTCACAACCGTGTGACTTAACTTCACAACTGCAGCGATTCGCTTACTGGCGAGGCAGGTTGTAAAACGGGACGAACCTCACCTGGCAACAGCCTTGCTTAGCAACGGAGATATCTGGGGCCCAATTGTGGCCGTAAGTCGAGGACTAGCAGTCTAGTCCTGGGCTTAAAGCCAGGGAAAGCTTGCAGACGCTGCTGATATTCATCCAGGAGCCACTTTCACACACATAAAGCACGTCTCCGTTTCTCCTTGATCGGTACAGTCTCCAGTTTGGGCTTGCGAAAGTCCTTTCTTGGGGGTTCAAACCCCTCCCTTTGGCAGAGTTATTTATGATCTCCCCCTTATTGGGGAAAAAGTACAATTCGGATGCAACTGCCCACCTTTTCTCTCTCTCTTTCTCTCTCTCTCTCTCCCTCCCCCCCTTTTCTCTCTTCTGGCAGCCAGTTACAGCGTTGGCCGCCCCCACACGCTGCAGCAGAACGCTTGAACGTTACCAAGACTGAATTACAAAGCACAGGCTCACTCTGTGTGTGTGTGTGTGTGTGTGTAGATGTGTATGTGTGTGTGTCTGTACGCACTCCGGGGCTGCTATATTTAGCCAGCCCGTTGCTGTTTTTAGCTCCTTGATTCAGAACCCAAATTAGCAGGAAAGAGGAGAAAGAGGGAGGGGAACGCTCAGGCCAACGTGGCGAAGGGAGAAGGTGGGTGGGAAGAACCCAAAGGGGGAGAATTTGAGAGATAGGAAAAAGGGGCCCTTTCTGCAGCCATCCGTTGCCCCCTCTCCAAAACTTTCTCTCTCCCCTTCTTTCTAAGCCCCTTCTCCCAAACCCACTGAATAGTGCCACGATGGCCGTGACGTGCCAAAAAAACCCGATGCACTCCGCTCCAATCAAGGCTGAGTTGGGAGTTGATCTGCCTTGGAATCTGCCACCAGGTTAAATCAACCAGAATAAAGCTGGAAGGGACCTTGAAAGTCTTCTAGCCTTCCCCTCCCCCGCTTCAAGCAAGAGACCCTGTTCACACACAGCAGCTCGCTCTTTCTTACAAGCCTTTCCCTCTGGACCGCCTTGTACTTGGGCCACCTTCACACCACCCTCTAAACCCAGGTTGACGAAAGCCAATGACGGCCTTCCCGTCACCCTGCTTTGTCCAATCCCCGCGGAGGTATAGCTCTCGATTTACGACCGCAAGTGAGCCCCAGCCTTTCTGTTGCTCAGCGAGACAGTTCTCCCTTTTTGCACCTTTTCTTGCTGCCCTTCTCCGGCGAATCCCTGTGTCTGGAAAGTTAGCCACACGGTCGTTTAAGCGGCTTGCCCATTGGCTTTTGCTTGTCGGCAGGTCACCAAAGGTGATGACGTGGCCCCACACAGTACGGTGTGGTCTGATTGTAGAAGAGAAAAATCAAAGATTCAAGACAATCTTAACTCTTAGTTTTCTTGGCTGTTGCACAGATCTGATTTGCCCCTGACTATTACCGGCCTGTGTTGTTGTTTTTTCAAAACTTCTCAGTCCAGCCTGTAGCTCTGAGATCTCCTGGTGGTCTTCCATCCATATCCTGAGCAGGCCTCAGCCTGTTTAAGCTTGTAGCCCGGGCAACGTCAGCCAAAGGCTGCCACCTGCCGATGCTTAAGAAGCTTCTGTAGAATCCTACAAATCAAATGCGGCTCCTGATAACTTTATGGCTGCCTCCGTGCAGTTTTCTGGGGCTAGGTTGCGTAGAGATGTGTTACTCTTCTGTGCAATCGCCTCGACTTTCCTTGTGGTCTCCGCATCAAGTCCTAATCAAATCTGACCTTGCTTGAGATCAGACCTATGCATGGCCTGACAGAACATTTGACAATCCCTCTATGAGTTCCTGTAAAAGGCCCATGATTTCGTTCCAAAGGTTCATAGAACGTAGAATATGAACACAGAGCGCAGAAACTTGCACAGTTTCCTAGCTGGCAACATCCACATGCCAATCATCCAACTGGATCTGCAGCTTGGAATTTCCAAATTTGCATCCCTTGCCTCTTTGCCTCTGGAAAGGTTGTCGGCCCATTTCTGGTTCTGCCCGGAAAGACACACCAGAGTCAAACTGAACTTTTTAGGAATTGCTGTTCCTGGATCATCAGTCAGTTGCATAAACAGTCTGTCTGCATTGCAGGAAAAGTGATAATTGTATAACTGTCAAATTCTTCTCCTTGGAAAATCAACACACATAACTAACTGGAGCTGTTACAGTAGTGCATGATGGGAAGAAGGAAAAAGAAAGAAAGAAAGAAAGAAAGAAAGAAAGAAAGAAAGAAAGAAAGAAAGAAAGAAAGAAAGAAAGGAAAGAAAGAAAGAAAGAAAGAAAGAAAGAAAGAAAGAAAGAAAGAAAGAAAGAAAGAAAGAAAGAAAGAAAGAAAAAGGAAAGAAAGGAAAGGAGGTGGAAGAAAAGGAAAGGAAGGGAGGAAGGAAGGAAGGAAGGAAAGAAAAGGGAGAGGGAGGGAGGAAGGAGGAAAGGAGAGAGGAAAGGGAAGGAGGGAAGGAAGGAAGAATGGAAGGGAAGGAGGGAGGGAGGAAGGAAAGGGAAAAGAAAGATGGAAGGAGAAAGGAAGAAAGACTAGGAAGAAAGGAGGGAAGGAAGGAAGGAAGGAAAGGAAAGAAGGGAAGGAAGGAAGGAAGGAAGGGGAAAGGAAAGAAGGGAAGGAAGGAAGGAAGGAAAGGAAGGAAGGAAGGAAGGAAAGGAAAGGAAGGAAGGAAGGAAAGGAAGGAAGGAAGGAAGGAAGGAAAGGAAAGAAGGGAAGGAAGGAAGGAAGGAAGGAAGGAAGGAAGGAAGGAAGGAAGGAAGGAAGGAAGGAAGGAAGGAAGGAAAGGAAGGAAGGAAGGAAGGAAGGAAGGAAAGAAGGAAGGAAGGAAGGAAGGAAGGAAGGAAGGAAGGAAGGAGAGATGCCAAAAGCAAACATAATATTCCTTAAGACAGGACCCTGCATAGATTTGGGGGGCAGCTCCGAACTCCCACCCCTACAGAAGGAAATCTCTCCATCCCAGAGTGCCTCCCTCTTTCTGGCAACTTCCAAAACAGGGCAGGCTCATTCAAACCACAAAGACCTCGCCGCCTCCCACCATCTCAGCTTTCACGCCCTTATATGGAAGGAGGAGAGATTTATGCAAAAGCCAAGCTGCCTAATTTAGGTTATCTCTGCAAAAGGGTGGGGGGGAGGAAATAAAGAAAGAAAAGACTAGGACGACGACGAAGAAGAAGAAGAATCACTCCAAAGGGGAGACAGAATGCTGTCACTTTTCATGGTTGCTAAGCAACCACAGAGCTCAAAAAGAACCTTTTCTCTCTCTCTCTCTCTCTCTTTTTTTGCAGCGTCTATTTTTGGCCTTCACAGAAGAGAACGTTATTTAAGGCCTGGCTTGTTTATTTACTGGGAAGTTTTTTGTTTTTTTTAAAAAAAAGCAGAATAGATTCACCCCTTCTGGTGGCTTTTTTTTTTTTTTGGATGAGAAAGGAAAATTCCTGGACAGAAATCCTAAATAAAGATATTCTCACAAGGCATTATTTTACTAAAGAGGAGAGAGAAAAAAAAGATAAAACAGTCAGAATGTGTTCAGAAAAGTTGGGGTTTTTTTTTAAAAACCCCCAATGATTTTGAAAAACGGCAAAAAACAACAACCCACATACAGATTCACCTCCCCAAAATGCTGCTGATAGCCTTGTTAGTAAATATTTCTATTTTTTAGAGACTGCAGCAAGAACAGCGCTGAAAGCCTTATTAGTAAATATTCCTATTTTTTAGAGACTGCAGCAAGAGCAGCGCTGAAAGCCTTATTAGTAAATATTCCTATTTTTTAGAGACTGCAGCAAGAACAGCTTCTTTTAAACTACCAAGGCTGAGCTTATAATTGGGAGAAAATAAACAATCACGCATTCCCCCTATATATTTACATATATTTATGAAAGAATGGCAGGAGACACACACATTTCAGATACATCTTTCGGAGTTGGTTTTTCACCCGGTTTAGGCCTATAACCCTGCAGTTTGGACAACCCCCTTTTCCTCCAGTGTTTTGGTTTTAAGAGTGGGGGGGGGGCGCGAAGAAATCTGGAAGAGACCCATTTTGCTTTCGGCCTGACAAAGACCGAGGGAGAAGGATTGCGATGGAAGGAACGAAAAAAGAGGAAAGAATAACACGAAGGAAAGAGATTGATCGGCTACATCGCTTTGGGTAAGAGAATTGAAAGGAGACAAGAAAAGAAGGAGGGGGGAAAAGAGGATTTGAGAAAGAACAACGCTCCTTGGTCAAGAAGGGAAAGAGAAGGGAGAAGATTTCAGCACCAGCATTAAACTTCTGGGATTGAGAGAGAGAAAAAAGGCAGGCAACACAGGGATGTGATTCCAACATTGAAGACTCTGCTTCACCTCCTAATTCGGCGCAGTGTTTCCTTGGTTTCCTCCTCCGGCCTCCTCCCCCCTCCTCACCACGTCATTCAGAAGCCAGTGACGTAGGGTTCCCCCAAGCCCATGGAAGCAGGGGGGGGGCTGGCTCTCCCTCCATTGATCTGAACAACTCTTCCCGCCCCATTTTCCTTAATATGCCAGTGCCCACACTCCCAACCGCCTATAAAAGATGGAAAGCAGGCTCTCCAACAGATCCACAGGCAGACATCAGAGAGAGAGAGAGAGAGAAAGAGAGGGCGCAAAGACGGAAGCAGCTGAGCTGCACGGATCTTCTTCCCAGCCGAGATGTACCGGTCCACAAAAGGAGCCTCCAAGGCACGGCGGGATCAAATCAATGCGGAGATTAGACATCTCAAGGACCTGTTGCCCATTGCCGAAGGAGATAAACTTCGGCTCTCGTATCTGCATATCATGTCTCTGGCTTGCATCTATACTCGGAAATCCATCTTCTTCTCCAAAGGTAGATCCAGAAGACCACTGAGGGGCTTGGGGAAGGGAAACTAAGAGCCGGGGTGGGTGGGCTTACTTCTAAAGTTGGGTAAGGGGAGGCTTCCCTTAGAAACTCAACAGGTCTCTCTCCGTGGTGCTGAAGCGACCAACGGAACTGGGGTCGCTGTCCTTGGTGCTGAAACAGCATCCATGGCAAACTTTGATTGTGATAGGTGCTGTCCTTGGTGCTGAAACAGCTTTCTGTTCCTTTTCCTTGACTCGTGAGATGTGAAGGGAGGGAATTTTTTTAAAAAAAAAATAAAATTAAAAATAAAAATTAAACCCCTGTCCTGCTTCTCAACAGGTGCAACTTTGGAAGGCTTGGAGAGCTTGCTGTCTTCCCAGGACTTAGACGATTTCATGCAGGCGCTTCCTGGTTTCCTTTTGGCGTTCACTGGCGAAGGCAAACTCATCTATGTGTCGGAGAATGTGGCTGAGCACTTGGGGCATTCTATGGTATGTACCGGCAGACTTGTAAAGAGGGGGAAGTCATACCGTTACTGTAAAGTAAGGGAAATGATAGCGCTCCTTGGAATTATCTTGGGTTTTAACAGCAGGCTAACCTTTGTTTAGTTGTATTGCAACAGCATTTCATTTAAGCCATAGCCTTTCATTTTCTTTAAGGCTGGAACTTATTAAATTATCCCTATATTTTTTTATTTTTTATTTTATTTTAATTCCATTTATATCCCGCCCTTCTCCGAAGACTCAGGGCGGCTTACAAGCTTAGCAGTAGCCTTCATTCTATGTATATGCCTGCTTATTAGGGCTTTCACACACACCCCAAGCGGCATTATTACAAAGTCAGCTTAATTGCCCCCAACAATCTGGGTCCTCATTTTACCTACCTCGGAAGGATGGAAGGCTGAGTCAACCTTGAGCCTGGTGGGACGCGAACCTGCACTAATGGCAGGCAGCTGGTGTTACTTAAGGAGGCATTCGCCCACTGCTCCACCAAGGCTATAGTCTCTATAACTGAAGCAGTTTTGTCTGTAACATTGATAGCTCTTAAGAGATTATTTTCTTAACGAGAGTAAATGTATTTATGAAAGACCATTGACTTTGGAGATGCTACGTGCTGACTCAGTGACTAATAGGAGTGTTTAATTTCACAACTGTTCCCATCTCCCTCCCACTTATGCCTGCAGGTGGATTTAGTGGCACAAGGAGACAGCATCTATGATATAATTGACCCGGCAGATCATTTTGTGATGAAGAATCAGTTGGCGTTGCCCTCTCCATTAAATACCGGTAGGTGTTCCTTTGTGGAAATGAGTGTCATGCGGTGGAGAAGGGAGCAATAGACATGTGGTTAGGAAAGGAGTCTAAATTAGCACGATGACTACTTAAAAGTTGACAGGTTGTTGTGTTAGACTAGAATGAAGCCTTGCAGAGCTTAATTCGAGAGAGAAGGTATGAAAGCTCATCTTTTCTCAGAAAAAACTCCCATTTAGGAACCGATAATTTTATGAAATTGGTCTTCTATTACGGTGGAGAAAAAAACAGCATGGCATTTCTGGAGAAAAACAAGCCTCTAGGGCAGTGCTTGTCAACCGTAGTTGCTTGAAGATAGGTGGACTTCAATTCCCCAAATGGTCCACAAATGTGGCCAAGATTGAAAACACAATTCTAGGATGGAGTTTCCAGTCAGAGGAAGTTCAATCCATTCTTGTGATCTGTGTTTAAGAAATTCATTTAGAAATACATCTCGTGCAGAAAAAAAAGTCTAGGAGAATGGAACAGATCCATGCTTCGTGCTAGAGATTGGCTTGGCAAGGTCTGAGTATGCTTCAGTGTGTTATGGCTATTCAGATCTCTCAATGTCCCTCTTTTTTTCCCCTTCTTTCCTTCAAACCAAAACAGAACGTCTCTTCCGTTGTCACTTCAACACTTCCAAAACAATCCGGCGTCAAAGTGCAGGAAATAAGCTGGTTCTGATTCGCGGTCACTTCCACCAACCTCCTCCGGGGTCTTATTGGTCCACCAATCCTGTCTTCACGGCCTTCTGCACTCCTCTAGATCCTAAGCCCAGAATGGGTCAAAATTCGTTCTTCCTCTCTGCTTTTGAGAGTCGCCACACAAAAGACCTGGCCATCGTGGATATCTCTGAAAGGTGAGACGCCTTGTGGAAAAGGCGAAGGTTTAGGATTAGTTTAGACCAGGGGTCTCCAAACCTGACCACTTTGAGACTTGCTGGCTGGGGAATTCTGGGAGTTGAAGTTCAGCCATCTTCAGGCTGCCAAGGTTGAGTGCCCTAGAACAGGGGTAGGCAACCCTGGCTCTTTTATGACTCAGGAATTCTGGGAGTTGAAGTCCATGAGTCATAAAAGAGCCGAGGTTGCCTCGCCGTGCCCTAGAAGAGTAACAGGCTCAGAACCCAAGAGAAACCAGCAAGGAATGCTCCAATGCCTTGTGGGCAAGATAGAACGTGTTTGCAGAGTTGGGTACCATAAAATGCAGCGCCATCACGGGTCGCCACAAAAGCACTGATCTCTTATGTCCCCTTCATATTCTAGTGTGATCTTCCATCTGGGCTTCGAGAAGAGCGAACTCTTCTGCAAATCCTGGTACGGCCTGATCCATCCTGAAGATCTCAGCCACGCTTCAGCCCAGCACTACCGGCTGTGTGAGTCTCTTACCGTTGTCCTTTTAATCCACCCCTCTGACCCCGGGACCAGATGGGCGAAGCGGATCGGACTGACCGGTTTTTCTTACTCCCTTTGTTTTCCCCTCCTTGTTACTCCAGTGGGTGATCAAAGCAACCCACAGGCTGAAATGGTGATCAGGCTCCAAGCCAAAGATGGGATAAGCTGGATCTGGATCTACTCGTTGCTTCGCTTGGAGAACACGGAGATCCCCATCGTTTCTCACAACTACGTCATCAGGTAACAGTTGTGGTGGAACCCTTTCTCGGGTGGGTGGGCTTGAGGTATGGATTGTTTCTTTGTAACCCTGCGAGGTGGGTTGGGAGAGAGAGAGGGGGGGACTGGCCCAGAGTTCACCCAGCTGGCTTTCAGGCCTAAGGCGGGACTAGAACTTACCGTCTCCTGGCGATTGGCCCAAAGTCACCCAGCTGGCTTTCAGGCCTAAGGCTGGACTAGAACTCACTGTCTCCTGGTGATTGGCCCAAAGTCATCCAGTCACCTTTCATGCCTAAGGCGGGACTAGAACTTACCGCCTCCTGGCAATTGGCCCAAAGTCACCCAGCTTGCTTTCATGCCTAAGGCGGGACTAGAACTCACTGCCTCCTGGTGATTGGACCAAAGTCACCCAGCCGGCTTTCAGGCCTTAAGGATCGGGACTAGAACTCACCGTCTCCTGGTGATCATCCCACAGTCTTCCAGCTGACTTTCGTGACTATGGCGGGACTAGAACTCACCATCTCCTGGCTTCTAGTCCAGCACTTTCCCCGAAACCAAATTGCCTCTCATACGGACACCGATTTTAAGCCACTTGTATAGCTTCCCCTCTATGCAAGGCGACTCAAGGCAGGATACAGAGGCTTTAAAAAAACGGCACAGTAGGAAATCAATCAATCAGCCATCTTTGCTTTAAAGGGCTACACCCCGACTCGCGCCCCCTCCCCCCCACCCACCCCCGCTCAATTTCTCCCAAATGCCTGATGCCTCTTTCCAGCGGGGGGCCCCTGCAGATAAGGAAGGCAAACCAGATCGCTGACCCTTCGCAGAACTCTGAGTAAAGGAGGGGAGCGAAAACGGGCACCTAGCTAGAAGACGATGGCTTTTCGTAGAGTCTCGTTTCGGCGCTTATAAGTTTCGTAAGCCAGGCTTCCTCGTCGCCGTGTTCCCTTCGGCAATCCGAGGCCTGCGAGGCTGTTCCGATCCCGTGCTAGAGAGAGAGAGAGAGAGAGAGAGAGAGAGAGAGAGAGAGAGAGAGAGAGAGAGAGAGAGAGAGAGAGAGAGAAAGGATAAAAAAAATGTAGATATTTTTCTTTCTCTCGTGAGAGCCTCCTTCTTACTTTCCCTCCCTCCCTTCTCTCGCAGCGATTCCGAAGCTTGGTGCCTGAAGCAGCAGCTCTCTGCCGAAGGATCCCAAGGGGCCTACACCCTCGAAAGTACCACCACTTTCCTGGAAAGTCTCCTGTCTCCTGAACAACTCTCCAGCCCCGATCAAGTCTTC
>NC_138219.1:5181724-5291724 GCF_964194415.1 Vipera berus
ACTTTACCACATTCCCACACCCTACTCTTTCCTTAATTATCGCGTTCAAATTGTGGGGACTTGTGATATCCTCAGTATTAACGCTGCCTTCGGTACGAGTTTTCTACGAGCACCTACGAGGGGTCGGGCCCTCTGACTTGTTGTATGCCTAGCCGCGTTGTGTCCAACTTGTGAGACTTGCTTGAAACCCCAGGCCTGCAAGACCGTGCAGGACCACGACACAATCGGGGTGCGTCGTTCCATTTTGTATGATCAAAACAGAACATGCCTGTTAAACGTGTACTTTTGCTGAAAAGTTTAGCCTGCCCGTTGTGCGGCGTTCTTTGAAACCTTGACGCCTCGCCAAGTCTGGATGTGAGCTTTTTTTTGCAATAAAAGGAAACACAACATTGAGAAACAGCCTTGGAAGCGTGCGTGTGTTTGTATTTTAAAATTCCGCGGTGGCTTTTTATCTGCAGGTGGTCCTCCTCTTAAGACTGTAGTTGAACACAGAGTTGTGGTCATAAGTCACGCTGGTCATTAAGGAGATCATCACCTCACTGTGCCTGATTTCCTGGGCTTATTTTGCAGGCCTGTTAAGCAAATCACAGCAGTCACTCAATGAATCTCTTGTCCACAAAGGGGAAATTTTTTTTTTGGCCGAAACTGGGAATAAAGATTTGTTTCTGGCAAAAAAAACGTCATCGATCACAACTGTGGGACAGTACAAAGGGGTTTAAATGCAGGCTTTGAGCCCTCCAAACGCGACCGTGGGACATCAGAGGGGGCCTGGCTGCTGGAACGTCGAACCTGGGTCCTAAGTAGTCCGGGAAGGCCCGTCGTAATTTCAAACAGTCACTAAGCAAATGGGTCGTCACTCAAAGGCTACCCATCATTCCCAGCACTTCCAAACACTTGACCTGATAACCGAAGTAACCCATTTTCTAGCTTTGTATCAAAGCTTAAAAAGGAAAAAAACAGCCTCAAATATCCTGGGTTTGCCTAATATCTAAATTGGGGTGTCCAACCTTGCCAACTGGGGAGGACCTGGCCCGTAGACCTGGTGGATGCCGCTGCCGCGTCCCCACGACACGTTCCTCCCTGCGTGCTGCCGGGGGCTCAGCTGCGAGGGATGAAAGAAAGGAAGGGGGAAATAGAGGAGGGAGGAAAGAAGAGGGAGGGAGAGGGAGGAAGGAAGTAAGCAAAGGGAGAAATAGAGAAGGGAGGGAGGAAGGAAGGAAAGGAAAGGAAAGAAGGAAGAGGGAGGGAGGAAGCAGGAAGGAAGCAAAGGGAGAAATAGAGAAGGGAGGGAGGAAGGGAAGGAAGGAAAGGAAAGAAGGAAGAGGGAGGGAGGAAGCAGGAAGGAAGCAAAGGGAGAAATAGAGAAGGGAGGGAGGAAGGAAGGAAAGGAAGGAAGAGGGAGGGAGGAAGCAGGAAGGAAGCAAAGGAAGAAATGGAGGGAGGAAGATGAATTATGGCAAACCCACAACCTCTGGATTTCAGCTTCCCTTCCAAGTTTTGCAAAAGGGTTCCCCAAACATCTGGAAACTGGGTGTTTCCAGCACACATTTTAGCACAGGGGTCCCCAACCCGCCGGGCTGCGAGCCACAACTTGGGCCGTGGCCTATTTGGCACCGGGCCATGGCAGGCTGGTGTGTGTAGCTCGACGTGCCCCAGCGGCAGGCCCTCTCACATGTACACGAGTGCTCAGCTCAACTTGTGCAAGTGGAGTGGCGCACGGACGCCTGCCAGTCCCCCACTCCTGTAAGTCGAGCCACAAACTTGCGTGGCCCGGATTCCCTCTCCTCCTTCCAGCTGGGCCACGAAGCCACAAGAGTTGAGGACTGCTGCTTTAGCAGACTTGCCCAGTTATTTTGCAAAATACCAAATAACAGAGTTGGAAGGGATCCTTCAAGTCCAATCCTTTCCTGGAGCAAGCATGAGACCGTACAACAGTGGTGGGAAACCTGGGCTCTTTTATGACTCGTGGACTTCAACTCCCAGAATTCCTGAGCCAGCAGCTGGGCTCTCTTAGGACTTGTGGACTTCAACTCCCAGAATTCCTGAGCCAGTCATGCTGAACCATGGAATTCTGGGAGTTGAAGTCCACACGTCATAAAAGATCCAAGGTTCCCCACCTGTGTCCTATACAGATATTCCTTGGCTTAATGACCAAATCGAGCCCACAATTTTTGCTGCTAAGCCGCCATCATAAATATGGACCCATTGCCAAGCATCCGGATTTTGAACATGTGACCATTGGGGAATGCGGCAACGGTCGTTAAGTGTGAAAAATGGTCGTAAGTCCCATTGGTCAGTGCTGTCGTTAACTTTGAACAGTCACTAGGCAAATTAAGGCAGGGGTTACCTGTATCAGGGGTGTACAACCTTGACAGCTGTCAGACTCATGGACTCCCAGAATCCCCCAGTCCAACCTTGGCAAGTTTAAGACCTGTGGACTTCAACTCCCAGAATTCGGAGTTGGCTGGGGAATTCTGGGAGTTGAAGTTCACAGGTCTTAAACTTGCCAAGGTTGGACGCCCCTGCCCTACCCAGATAAATAGCTGTCCAATTTCTTCTTAAAAACCTGCAGTAATAGAGACCTTTAAACACCCCCCCCGTTTTCTGCCCCCCCCCCCACAATTAAACGTGGCTTTGGGACGCCCTCTGCTGGGCATAAAGGGAAAACAATGACCCATCCGTTCAAATTTGTGCTTTCTTTTTTTGTCTCGTCCTACCCAGATCTGCACGTGTGTCTTGCTGAGAATCACCGCCAAGGTAAGGGCGTTTGGGCTAAATTTCTCCCCCGTTTTGGCAGAAGTAAAGGGTTTGTGTGTGGGGATCCGTGCCATTCGTGCAAAATCCTAAAAAAAAAGGTTTTATAAAATTAAGATTTCTTTTTTTAAAAAAAGAAGAGAGAGAGGGGAGGGGTACGGCATCCGCTGGGACGCTCGTTTTAAAATTTTGCAGTTCCCATTTTCAATCGGCCGGCCTGGCTCTCCTCGTGGTCTCCCATCCACCCATGCATCCAGGTAGGGGACCCACGTTTCCATTGCTTGTCCGAGGCTCAGCTAAGATCGGCCAGGGCGGCGGGGGCTGCTGCGGATTCAGCGACGTGTTTCCACACGTGGGCTGGACCGGAGCCACGCTCGTTCACACTTTGATCGTGCCTAAGTGGAAGCGTGTCAAAGGCAGCGCCGGCGCTCCCTTCCTGGCACGGCTCCTTGGCAAGAGCGGGGATATATATATATATATATATTTTTAATCCGACAGTCCGAGCCCAGCTCGGTCCCTCCGGATCCACTCGCGGAGGATCCTGCTTGTCCCAGGCAGTTTGGCAAACCCAGGAGCCCAGGCTGAGCCTGACCGGGCTTCCTCCCTCCCTCCCTCCGTCCATCCCGCCCTCTTTTTCCTTCCTTCCTTCCTTCCTTCCTTCCTTCCTTCCTTCCTTCCTTCCTTCCTTCCTTCCTTCCTTCCTTCCTTCTCTATTTCTCCCTTTGCTTCCCTCCTTTCCTTCCTTCCTTCTGTCCCTCCATCCCTTCATATCCATACTCCATCTTCCTCCCTCCATTTCCCCCTGTGCTTCCTCCCTCCCATTTCTCCCTTTGCTTCCTTCCTGCTTCCTCCCTCCCTCCCTCTTCCTTCTTTCCTTTCCTCCCTCTCTCCCTCCCTTCTCTATTTCTCCCTTTCCTTCCTCCCTCCCTCTTCCTTCTTGCCTCTTCTTCCTTTCTTTCCCTTCCTTCCTTCTTTCCTTCCTTCCTCTCACTTCCTTCCTTCCTGCCTCCCTGCCTCCCTCTCTATTTCTCCCTTTGCTTGCTTCCTCCCTCCCTTCTTCCCTCCCTCCTCTATTTCTCCCTTTGCTTTCTTCCTGCTTCCTCCCTCCCTCCCTCTTCCTTCTTGCCTTTCCTTCCTTCCTTCCTCCCTTCTCTATTTCTCCCTTTGCTTCCTCCCTCCCTCTTCCTTCTTGCCTTTCCTTCCTTCCTTCCTCCCTCCCTCCCTTCCTTCTCTATTTCTCCCTTTGCTTCCTCCCTCCCTCTTCCTTCTTGCCTCTTCTTCCTTCCTTCCTTCCTTCCTTCCTTCCTTCCTTCCTTCCTTCCTTCCTTCCTTCTCCTTCTTTCCTTCCTTCCTTCCTTCCTTCCTTCCTTCCTTCCTTCCTTCCTTCCTTCTCCTTCTTTCCTTCCTTCCTTCCTTCCTTCCTTCCTTCCTTCCTCCCTCCCTCCCTCCCTTCTCTATTTCTCCCTTTGCTTGCTTCCTCCCTCCCTTCTTCCCTCCCTCCTCTATTTCTCCCTTTGCTTTCTTCCTGCTTCCTCCCTCCCTCCCTCTTCCTTCTTGCCTTTCCTTCCTTCCTTCCTCCCTTCTCTATTTCTCCCTTTGCTTCCTCCCTCCCTCTTCCTTCTTGCCTTTCCTTCCTTCCTTCCTCCCTCCCTCCCTTCCTTCTCTATTTCTCCCTTTGCTTCCTCCCGCCCTCTTCCTTCTTGCCTTTCCTTCCTTCCTTCCTTCCTTCCTCCCTCCCTCCCTCCCTCCCTCCCTCCCTTCTCTATTTCTCCCTTTGCTTGCTTCCTCCCTCCCTTCTTCCCTCCCTCCTCTCTTTCTCCCTTCCCTTCTTTCATCCACCGGGGCTGCGGGCCGGGTCCTCCCCAGCAGAGGTCGTTGGGAGGACGGCGGCGGGGCCGCCAACACGCAGTCGCCGAGCGGCGGGGCCGGCTCCTCCCTGTCCGGGGTCGGCGGGGCTCCGTTTCAGAGAGCCGGGCCCGGCGGGGTGGCTGGGCGGACGGGTGGCGGCTTCGGGAAGCGACGCCTGGGCTTCTCGAGGCAGCCTTGCCAGAAGCCCGAAGCCGCGAGGCGATGCCGGCCTCTTGCCCGCGAACGTTCCGGGGTCTCCCGACTCGGGTGACCGAACCAGGTAGGAGCCGCGGTGGTGCGTTCGCACGACCGCGGTAGCCCGGGTGAAGCTGGGTTTTGCGGGGAGGGGGGGTTGCCTTGGGCAACGAGAGGCAGGTCGGAGCTGGCGGAGGGAGAAGAGCGGGTCGGGGTCGGGCCAGCTCTGGGTCGTGTGAAGGGGACCCCACCCCATCCAACCCGTTCACTAGGCTCAGGGGAGACCTGGTCGTTTGGGATGTGGGGTCCTGGGAACCCCGAGTGGTCATCGCTGCAAATCGCACCCTGGTTTGGGAGGACGGGTTTTGTCTGAATGCAGCAAGCAGCACCTGTGATTCCCCCACTTTCTGCTAGCCAACCCCGCAAACCAGGTTCTGACCATTCCAGATTTAACCCGGCCTGGCAGGAGCCCTGCCTGGCCACCTGGCCCTCTTCACGGAGGGTTGATTCCGCATGGTCGGGAGGAGAGGCGGTTTCTGGAATGCCGTAACCTGAACTGGCCAGTTTTAAAAGCCTAAAATAGACCTAAACCACCATCCACAAAAGTCTTTTTAACCAGGACCGAAAAGCCTTTGACCCAGTCTGTCTTTCTCAACCCTGTTCCGAATGGCGCAAACATCCCTATTATTACTAGTCCTCAGAATTATAACCACAATTAGGAACCAATCTTAGTGCTTTTGAAGTCAGCCATTTTTTTGTCATGGTGATGAAGCCATTAAGCGAATCACAAGGTCATAAAGCGAATCCACCTTCCTCCATTGACTTTGCTTGTCGGAAGCCAGCTGGGAAGATTGCATGACCCCAGGACGTTGGCAGCTGTCATAAAAGACATGCCAAGCACCCATGTTTTAAATCTCACGACTGTGGAAATGCTGTGATCTTCGTTAAGTGCGAGGACTGGTCGTAAGTCGCTTTTTTCAGCACTGTTGTCATTTGGAAAAAGTGCAGAGAAGAGCAACTCAGATGATTAAAGGCCTGGACACACACACACACACACACACACACACACACACACACACACACGGTAAAGGTAAAGGTTCCCCCGCACATGCGTGCTAGTCGTTTCCGACTCTAGGGGCCGGTGCTCATCTCCGTTTCAAAGCCGAAGAGCCAACGTTTGTCCGAGGACGTCTCCGTGGTCATGTGGACGGCATGACTGGACGCCAAAGACGCACGGAACGCTGTTACCTTCCCACCGTAGTGGTCCCTATTGTTCTACTTGTATTTTGACGTGCTTTCGAACTGCTAGGTTGGCAGAAGCTGGGACGGGTAACAGGCGCTCACTCTGCTACGCGGCACTCGGAATTCGACCCGCCAAACTGCCTACCTTCTGATCGACAAGCTCAGCGTCCTAACCCACTGAGCCACCGCGTCCCTTCAATAGACACACATACACATATACATACATACATACATGTATACAAATGTATACATACATATGTATACATATGTATACATGTATACATATATATACACACATATACATACATACATATACACACATGCATACACATACACACATATACATATATGTACACACACACTATTTTGGGGGGAAGTAGCTACTCATTTGCATCTGGAGTAAAAGAGGAATTGAAAGCTGGTTTTGTTTTAGCAGTTAAGCCATCAAAGAGCAGGAGACGGTGAGTTCTAGTCCCACCTTAGCCACAAAAGCTGGCTGGGTGACTTTGGGCCAATCCCCAGGAGACGGTGAGTTCTAGTCCCGCCTTAGCCATGAAAACTGGCTGGGTGACTTTGGCCCATTCATTCTCTCTGCCCAGCCCATCTCGCAGGGTTGTAATTGCTGAACAAATAGGCTGAGGAAGGGCTGTGGGATACTTGCTTAACTTATTTAAAACAATAATAAAGGTGGGATATTACAATTTTTTTAAAAAAAAATCTTTAATGGGAAAAAAATCGGACAGTCATTTGCCTGGGATTATATAGGGTCTCCTGCTTGAGCAGTGGGTTGGACTAGAAGACCTCCAAGGCCCCTTTAGCCCTAGGATTATAGGATTGCCAAAGCTGCTGACTTCAGCTCAGGAGAGACTTTAAGCTAAATTTCCCCTTCAATATTTTTTCTTTTACTCTGCAGGTTCAGCTGTGGTTTGATCAAGCGGAAGTGCACCACGTTTTCCGCTCACACTTCGGGCAAGGTGTGAATCATGAGTCCCCAGGAAAAGCCCAGAGATTTGTAAGTTACAATTATATGTAAGATGCTCTTAAGCCACTCCAGGACATTACGTACTCGGGTGCAAGAATCGAACCCCCGGGCTGCATTTTGGGTTGATTTCCTAGAATCCCAAGCAGCTGTTAGATGGAAAGAGATTTTAGCAGCTCTGAGATGATTGTTTGTGTACAGACAGTCCTCAACTTACGACAGTTCATTTAGCGGCCGTTCAAAGTTACAATGGCCCCGAAAAAAAAGCAACTCAGGACCATTTTTCACACTTAAAACGGCCGCCGCAGCATCCCCCGTGGTCGTGTAATGTACGTTCAGATGCTTGACGACCGATTCAGATTTATGACGCTTGCCTGGGATCCCCTTTCGCGACCTTCTGACAAGCAACGTCCATGGGGAAGCCAGATTCACTTAATGACGGTGTTACTCATTTGAAAACTGCCGCGATCCCTTTCACAAACGCAGCAAGAACAGTCGTAAAACGGGGCAAAAGTCACTTGGCACATTTCTCGCTTAGCAGCGTAGATTCTGGTCGTAAGTCAAGGACTAGCTGTATTGAAGAGAGAGGGCTTGCTTCTGAGCATGTCTGGAGTGTTTCTCCCCCCCCCCACTTGCCCCAGCTGAACTTTTTGTGTTGAGGCTTCCAGACGTTTTAATAGCTGTTGCTTCTCATTGGTGAGCTGACGTTTGTCATACTACAAGTGTGTGCTCATACGTGTGTTTGGCAGCCAAACAACATTATATTTTTTTCAGGCCAGGCGGAAATCACGTTTCAAAAGTCCTACATTCAAATTTTGCAACTCTTCCATTTGAATACTTTCTGAAACCCTGCAGTTCTGTCTCTCTGTCTCCTTTATTTTTGGGGCTTAGTTCTGTTTCCCCCCCCCCCCCCGCTCCGATAAACTCTGCTTTAATTCTAATGTCCAGTTTTAATTCTAATATCCCAGATAAATCGAACGCCAACGCCGTTGAGAAATGAAAACGATGATAAACAATAAGCCCTCTTAGCCAGCTCTCATTTCAGAGCTTGGAGGATAGTTGAGTTTCGATTGAAATTTGATAAATAAAATACGGGGGGACAGATTTAAAAACAAGAACAGAAAAGGTGGGGAACTCTCGCTGGACTACAATTCCCATCATCCTTAGTGTTTAACCACGCTGTCTGGGGGAGAATGGGCATCGTAATTAAGCAATAGTGTCAGAATCCATTTATATCACATTCATAAATGTATGTTTAAAACATTATCCACCCCCCTATGGATTCTGCCATCTCCCGAGGAAGGAGGAGCGCATGTGGATTCAGCCTGCCTTAGGTTATTTCAAAGGCCAAGGGAAACCTTTTGAACTGGGGGAACAAAGGGGAGGATTAGGGAAGGAGGCATCTGGCCTGCGTCTCCACTTGAATCTGTAAAGGAAGAAGACAATAACCATAGAGATCCGAAGATCCCTTTTTCCCACGAAAGGGATGACACGAAGTAAAATGATGGGGGGGCTGACCAAATGGGATTGAGGGGAGGGGGTTGAACCGGGAACCCTTTTATCAAGTTTCCATTTGTAAAACAATACCAAGTCCTGTCTTGTATTCCCACAACCAAGCATGTCCTAGTAAAAATTCCTTTTGGACTAGAACTGACTCCCTAAGACGTGGATTGGGGTGGGTCCTGACAAATAGTGTGTCTCCTTTTTCTTGCTGCCAGTTTTAATGTGGTATCTGCGTCATTGGGCTTCCTTAGAGGAAATGAATCGCATCTAAAGCAAAGTTTCTCAATCGCGGCAACTTTGTAAGAGGCAGAATATTATAGATGGTAGGATTGGGAGGGACCTTGTGACTCTTGTGTTCACTGGCAGCAGGTTTTCTTTATTTTTTTATTTTTTATTTTTTTTTATTTTAATCCCATTTATATCCCGCCCTTTCTCCGAAGACTCAGGGCGGCTTACAATCTAAGCACAAATCAAATGTGCTTAGCAATAGCCTTCATTCTATGTATATGCCTGCTTATTAGGGCTTTCGGGGGCCCCCAGCGGCATTATTACAAAGTCAGCTTATTGCCCCCAACAATCTGGGTCCTCATTTTACCTACCTGGGAAGGATGGAAGGCTGAGTCAACCTTGAGCCTGGTGGGACTCGAACCTGCACTAATTGCAGGCAGCTGGTGTTACTTAAGGAGGCATTAGGCCACTGCTCCACCAAGGCTCTTTGCTGCTGTTCGTGCGTCTCCTGGAGAATTTCCTTCCCACCCAGATGAAATATGGACTAGTATTGGCTAAACATTAAACCTGAAGCCACTGTCACGTTACGCCTTTACGTACACTTTGCACGCGCAAGCTTGCACACTCAGACACAGGTAGCCTTTGATTTATGACCGTCAACCAGAAAGTTTGCCATTAAGTGGTGCAATTGATAAAGCGAGCCATCGTGGGCGAACCTTTCTTGTGGCGGTCATTAAACAAGACATTACTTGACTGGGATTTGCAACCTTCCCTGCTGGTTTTCCCCATTGATTGATGTCTGTCTGTCTGTCTGTCTATCTCTCAAAATGTCTCATCTATCTATAACTATATCTGTCTGTCTATCTAAATCTCTCATCTGTTTATCACTATCCGTCTCTTATTTGTCTATCTATCTCTTCTCTCATCTGTCTGTCTCTCTCTCTCTCTATATATATATATACAGTATATATATATATATCTACCTATCTCTTATCTGTTTGTCTACATCCATCCTGTCTGTCTGTCTGTCTGTCTGTCTGTCTGTCTGTCTGTCTATCTATCTATCTATCTATCTATCTATCTATCTATCCCTCATTTGTCTGTCTGTCCGTTTCTACGGTATATCTGTCTGTCGTGATGGTGCAGTGGTTAGAATTCAGTATTGCAGGCTATACTCTGCCCACTGCCAGGAGTTCAATCCTAACCGGCTCAAGGTTGACTCAGCCTTCCATCCTTCTGAGGTTGGTAAAATGAGGACCTAGATTGTTAGGGGGCCATAGGCTGACTCTGTAAACTGCCTAGAGACGGCTGTGAAGCCTAAGTGCAAGAGCTCACTCTGCTAAAAACCTAATTCCCACAGCATTGTCTGATGCCTAAGGATATTTACCCATGCAGTAGGTCTTTATTGCTATTATCCTTCTCACCTTTCCTATTACCTATTGGTAGGTTATGATTTATCATTTTGTTGTTTGTATCTTATGATTTATGATTTATCATTCTGTTGTTTGTATGTACACTAAGATTTTATGCATCAGAGGCAAATTCCTTGTGTGTCCAATCACACTTGGCAAATAGAATTCTAGACTAGTCTAGTCTCTAATCCCTATTCTATTCTCCTCTATTATTTATTTCTATTCTATTACGGTATCTATTTTCTGTTCTCTAATCCCTATTCTATTCTACTGTATTCTATATTCTATTATTCTATTCCTATTCTGTTTTATTCTAGTATTTATTCTATTCTATTATTTATTTCTATTCTTCTATATTCTATTCTATTCTATTCTATTCTATTCTATTCTATTCTATTCTATTCTATTCTATTCTATTCTATTCTATTCTATTCTATTCTATTCTATTCTATTCTATTCTATTCTATTCTATTCATGTTCTGTTCTATTCCATTCCATTCCATTCCATTCCATTATATTCCATTATTCTGTTCTGTTCTGTTCTGTTCTATTCTTGTTGTATTCTATTCTTATTGTATTTCTATTCTATTCTTATTCTATTTCTATTTCTATTCTTATTCTATTATATTCTGATTTTCTAGTTTTTATTTTCTATTCTCTAATCTGTATTCTATTGTATTCTACTCTGGACTGTGTGGTGGAGTGGGTAGAGTCTAGGTCTGGTGATCTGACGAGGGTCTCTCCTTCCAGGTTCCACTGTGTGGGAATCATATTTTTCCTCCTGGGATTAGGGACTCTCCTTCCCTGGAACTTTTTCATCACAGCCATCCCGGTGAGTCCTTCGTTTGGGAGACGGTCCCGGGCAATCGGAGGAGCTGAGACCGTCTGCTTTAGCTCCTTTTTACTCCTTTTGTAATGAGACTCGCGGCTACGACTGAGCCCCACATTTCTGTTATTAAGCGAGACATTTGTTAAATGAGCTTCGCCCCATTTTATGACCTTTCTTGCCCCGGTTGTTAAGTGAATTACTACAGCTGTTAAGTTAGGAACACGGTCGTTAAGCGAATCTGGCTTCCCCCATGGACTTGGCTTGTCTGACGGTCGCAAAAGGGGATCCCCTGACACTGCAACCGTCATAACTATGAGTCTGTTGCCAAATATCCGAGTTTTGATCACATGACTGTCAGGATGCTGCAACGGTGTGAAAAACGGTCATTGTTCCCTTTTTTCATTGCCGTTGTAACTCTGAACTAAGCGAACTGTTGTAAGTCGAGGACCGCCTGCATAAGTGCTTTCATACAGGTCGCTTAATGACTGTTGAAAGTTGCAAGAGCCCTGCCAAAAGGGACCTATGGCCAGCCCTCCCATTTAACAGCCATCGCAGCGTCCCCCACGGTCACATGATCAAAATTTGGGCCCTTGGCCACCGGCGTGCGTTCACAAGATCGTAAAATTGTCATGACTCATTTAACAACCGTCTCCCTTAGCAACAGAAATTTTCGTCTCAGTAGGGGCCGTAAGCCGAGGACTACCTGTAGGGACAGGCCAGGATGGGAAGGGATGGAAAGTTGCCCCTTTTTATACAAAAAGGAGAGGCCCGATTGCATTGAGCACAGGGTTGGGATAGATGTCCTCTGCAGGTCCCTTCCAATTCAGTCATTTCCATGTCTCTTAGGATGCTTTCCACCCAATTCTGCAATTTCCCCCCCCCCCAACCTACATTTGCTTTGCTGGGGTGGTGGTGGTCAGGAAGATAAACCAGGTTTGTTAAGCCTAGTTAATCCCCGTTACATCCTCAGGGCCAATGGGGTCTGTTTTGTTTTTTTTCCAAAACACGCTCTCTTCTAATGAAACACTTTCTCTCCCGCCAGTATTTCGAGAAAAAACTCAGGGGGAACTTCTCTGCCGGGTGGGAACCGGCTGGGAATGAGACCACCTCAAAGCCGCCACCGGTGCCCGACTGCAAAGACGAATTCAGCTTCAGCAACTGGCTGACCCTGCTCTCTCAGTTGCCCCTCCTGCTCTTCACCTTTCTCAACTCCCTCCTCTACCGATGGTGAGACACGTTTCTCTCTACGTTGGAGTTGCTTTTCTCTCTGCATTTGACTCGCCGGCAGCCTCTTGCCACGTTTCTCCTTTGGGGCCTGAGCGTTTTAGTCCTGCTCAGGGAGAAGGGCCTTGCAGGATCCCAATCTGGCTTGGTCACCGGGATCGGAGGCTTCGTCTTCCCAGCTAGAACAGAACAGAACAGAACAGAGAATGGAATGGAATGGAATGGAATATGGGATAGAATAATAGAATAGAATAGAATAGAATAGAATAGAATAGAATAGAATAGAATAGAATAGAATAGAATAGAATAGAATAGAATAGAATAGAAAATGGGTGAGAATGGAACGGAACAGAACAGAACAGAACAGAAAATGGAATAGAATAGAATAGAATAGAATAGAATAGAATAGAATAGAATAGAATAGAATAGAATAGAATAGAATAGAATAGAATATGGGTGAGCATGGAGTGGAGTGGAGTGGAAGAGAAGAGAAGAGAAGAGAAGAGAAGAGAAGAGAAGAGAAGAGAAGAGAAGAGAAGAGAAGAGAAGAGTTGGAAAGGACCTGTACCATTTCAGACAAATGGTTGTTCAATCTCTTTTTAAAAACAATCACAACTTCTGAACGCAAGTTGTTCCCTGATCAATTGTTCTCGCTCTTAGAAAATTTCTTCTTAGTTCTAGGTTGCTTCTCTCCTTGATTAGTATTTATGTGGTCCCTGTTGTGTGTGGCTTTTTAATTGTTGATCGATGGTGTTGATGATTAAGTTGTTGGTTGTTGTTTCCTTGTGCTGCCCAGCCCTCCCCTCCTAATTCCTTGATAAGCTGGGAGTAAATCCGCCCTGCTGTCTCCCAGGCTTCAATCATTTCCCTGGCTGTTTTTGTCCCTGCTCGTCCCACAATCTTAGTAGCCACCAAAATGGAATGTACGTCCTTGTTCAATGCAAGGGCCTTGCTTGCAGGCCTGGCAGGGTTAAAGGGGAAGGGAAGAAGCTGACTCACAGGGTGGTGGTTGTGGGGAAAATAGGAGGAGGAAGGCGTGTTGGTTTATGATTGCTGTCTTGGGTTATTTGTAAAAATAAGGCGGGTAACAAAGAAATACATATCCTCATGCCTTCCTTTCTCCCAGCCTCAAGCGAAGTGTCTCCCATGGATATCTGCAACTGGCGCTACTTTTCCAGCTATTCACATGTCTTTTTTTTTTTTTCCTTGCAAAGCATTTCGGACAAAGTACGTATTTTGGGCAGCCTGATAGCGATCCTGTTCCTCTTTGTGCTGACCGCCATCTTGGTTAAGGTGACGATGTCGCCCCAGAGTTTTTTCTCCATCACCATGGCAAGCGTCTGGTTCATTAACTGTGAGTTGGCTCTGGTTAATTCCTCTCCAGCACTGATGACGTTACCTTGCTTGATAATGAGATGTCTGCAAGAAAACCACCAAGCGCAGAGACACACACACACCCCGCCCAACAACCCCCAAATTCCTCTGTTGCATCTCTGAGATTTTGAGCTTTGTCAAATCCTCATTTGCCCCCCCCACCTCCAAAACTCTGGGCAACCTACTTCACAGGGTTGTTGTGAGCTCAAGGATTTGATTCCTGGTCCTTCAAAATCTGTCAGACTGCAACTCCCAGAATCCTTAGCCAGCATGTCAGTGGTGGGAAGTGTTAGATTACAGGGGTCTTCAAACTTGGCCCTTTTATGACCTGTGGACTTCAACTCCCAGAATTCCTCAGCCAGCCCTGGTTGGCTGAGGAATTCTGGGAGTTGAAGTCTACAAGTCATAAAAGAGCCAAGTTTGAAGACCCCTGTGTTAGAAGGATATAGGCAGCAGCATTCAGTCCTGAGCCAAGTCTTGGGTAATCGGGCTTTAAGCTGTGTGGACTTCAATTCCCAGAATTCCCCAGCCAGCCATGCTGGCTGCGGAATTCTGGGAATTGGAAGTCCACACATGTCTTAAAGTTGTGAAATGCCAACTTAGAGATCAGTTCGAAAGGAGATTGTTATCAGCAATATATTTTCTTTTCATCCAAATAAATGGGATACGCGATACACTCGCTCCTTGACTTGCCCCCACAACGGAGTCCAAAACTTCCATCGCTAAGCGAGGAAGTCGTTTAGTCAATTTTGCTCCATCTTACGACCTTCCTCGGCACGGTTAAGTGAATCCCTGCAGTGGTTATGTCAGCCACACGGTTGTTAAGTGGAACCGGCTTCCCCTTTTGTCAGGCGGTCGCAAAAGGGGATCAACATCACGTGACCCCGGGATGCCGCAACCGTTATATTCTGAGTCAGTCGCCAAGCGTCTCCGTTTTGTTGACCGTGGGGGATGCTGCAACGGTCGTTAAGTGTGAAAAACAGGCAGAAGTCACTTCTCCCAGTGCCGTTGTAACTTCAAACCGTCACGAAACGAACGGCCGTAGTTCGAAGACGGTCTGTAAACAAAGCCGTCCCGTTCTTGACATTGCCCTCTTTTTTTGTCCCCCTCAGCCTTCTGTGCCGTCCTGCAAGGAAGTCTTTTCGGCCTGTTGGGGTCTTTTCCGCAAAAATACAGCACCCTGTTCCTCAGCGGTCAAGGCGTGGCCGGGATGTTTGCAGCCATCGCCATGTTGCTTTCCAAGGCCAGTGAGTATCGGGGTCTGAAAACAGCCACCGAGAGCCCAGCCACGGTCTTTTCAAGTCCGACTTCTTTGGTCCGTGGAGGTTTTCTCTCCTCCAGGTCAAAGTTGTCCCGAAGGAGCTTTGGGATCAGAACTGAAGAAGCTTCTTGGATGAGAAGCGAAATGTTTTCAAGGGGGGAAAAAAAGAAAGTCCGGTTGCCTCTTGGGGAAAAAAAAAAGCTCCTTTGGGACACACACACGGCCATTTTTCTCCCCGGTTTAGGCGGATTGGACGATCAGTCGTCTGCCCTGATCTATTTCGTCACCCCCTGTGCTGGGACTTTAGTTTCGATTGGCTGTTATCTCTTGCTGCCCCACCAGGTAAGATGAGATCCTTTGTCCCTCTTAATAGAATAACAGAGTCGCAAGGGACCTTGGAGGTCTTCTAGTCCAACCCCTGCGCAAGCAGGAAACCCTAGGGGTAGAGGCAACCTTGGCTCTTTTATGACTCGTGGACTTCAACTCCCAGAATTCCTGAGCCAGCGTGGGGGAACTATGGCCCCTTCCTGACTCGTGGACTTCAACTCCCAGAATTCCTGAGCCAGCATGGCTCAGCTTGGAAGCCTCTCCCTTTCCCTTCAGCATGGCTGGCTCAGGAATTCTGGGAGTTGAAGTCCACGAGTCATAAAGCGGCCTAGGCCAGGGGTAGTCAACATTGGCTCTTTTATGACTCATGGACTTCAACTCCCAGAATTCCTGAGCCAGCATGGCTCAGCTTGGAAACCTTTCCCTTTCCCTTCAGCGTGGCTGGCTCAGGAATCCTGGGATTTGAAGTCCACGAGTCATAAAAGAGCCAAGATTGCCTACCCCTGGTCTAGACCATTTCAGACAAATGGGTGTCCAGTCTCTTCTTAAAAAACTCCAGTGTTGGAGCACCCACAACTTCTAGTTGCAAGCTGTTCTGCTGGTTAATTGTCCTCGCTGTCAGGAAATTTCTCCTCCGTTCCAGGTTGCTTCTCTCCTTGATTACTTTCCATCCGTTGCTTCTTGTCCTGCCTTTCAGGGGCTTTGGAGAATAGCTTGACTCCCTCTTCTTTGGGGCAGCCCCTCAAATATTGGAATACTGCTATCATGTCACCCCTAATCCTTCTTTTCACCAGACTAGACATCCCCAATTCCTGCAACCGTCCTTCATATGTTTTCGCCTCCAGCCCCCTAATCATCTTTGTTGCTCTTCTCTGCACTCTTCCCTCAGTCTCAAAATCTTTTGTGTATTGTGTTGACCAAAACTGGATGCAGTCTTCCAAGTAGGGTGTTAGCGAAGCCTTATAAATTTCTCCTGCTTTCCCATGGATAATTGTCAAGTTTTAAGCTGGTTCTCATGCTCTGGGATTTCTTGGTGGTGCTCCATCCCATAGAACCTGCTTGGCTGTTTGAGAACCTGATTGGTCAGGAGCTCCCGGCAGTCCAGGTGACCATTGAAAAACCATCGGCTCTTCTTCTTTCCCTGCAGTCCTTCACTCGTTACTATCTGGACAAGAGACCACTGGAAGATTTGGGATATGAACTGGAAACAAAAGCAGGCCTTCTTTCGCCAGGTGAGACATCTGGAATTAATAAAAAATAAAAATGGGGAAGATTGAGAAGGTTGTCACAATCAGACTGCTGGCGGTGGAGATTTTCATGTTCTTTTCACGCTTTGGTCTTGCGACCCTGGTTGGTTCAAAATCAGCCTTTCCCAGCCTGGGTGATCTTCCTGTGCTGGAGTCAGAATTCTGGGAAATGTAGTCCAAAAGACAAATGGGCTGATCACAGGGAATTCGACTGGGTATTTTCCCCCATTCTCCAGAATCTTAACATCCGTTGGGGGTTGACGGCTGGAAACAGTGTTTCTCAACCTTGGCGGTTTTAATAAAAGGTGGGCTTCACCTCCCAGAGTTTCCTGGCCAGCCTTCTTTAAGATGGGTGAATCAGCGCAGTTGTTAAGTTGGGAACACCGTTGTTAAGTGGATCCGGCTTCCCCGGTTGACTTTGCTTTGTCAGAAGTTCGCAAAAGGGGATCACGTGAACCCGGGACACCGCAACCCGTCGTAAATACCAACCGGTTGCCGAGCATCTGAATTTTGATCACGCGACCCTGGGGATGCCCCAACCGTCATAAAAGCGTGAAAAACGGTCGTAAGTCACTTTTCCCAGGGCCGCCGTAACTTAGAAGAGTCACTAAACGAACTGTTGCAAGCCAAGGACTGCCTGTAGACTATAAAGCTGCAGTATTTTTTTATTTATTTATTTATTTTAATTCCATTTATATCCCGCCCTTCTCCGAAGACTCAGGGCGGCTTACAAGCTTAGCAGTAGCCTTCATTCTATGTATATGCCTGCTTATTAGGGCTTTCACACACACACACCCCAAGCGGCATTATTACAAAGTCAGCTTAATTGCCCCCAACAATCTGGGTCCTCATTTTACCTACCTCGGAAGGATGGAAGGCTGAGTCAACCTTGAGCCTGGTGGGACTCGAACCTGCACTAATTGCAGGCAGCTGGTGTTACTTAAGGAGGCATTAGCCCACTGCTCCACCAAGGCTCACATTTGATTGGCCCCCTTGCTTTGTGTCTCTTCAGAGGATGGCCCCACTCTTGTGGCAGACAGTTCCAAAGGAGAGCCGCTCAACGTGACGAACGGGAACGCCGTGGTTGTGGAGCAGGACGGCTCGGCTTGCCCGCCAGAAGTCATGAATGGAGGGAGTGGGGTGGGCATGGTTGCCCCCGACCCCTCCCTCTTCAGTGTCCTCAAGAAGGTAAGGACCACGTGGAAGTTCCTGTTTCAATTCCCGGTAAATAGGAGGGGAAGACTATTCCAGGCTTCATGAGGGTCATAATTCGAGGACTGCCTTCAATACTGAGGCTCAGTTTGATCTGGAATTGTGCCCCATTTGAAGCCGGCTGAAGGGAGACCACAGAGCGATCCAGATATTGAAGGCGGTCCGTGTCGCAATCGCAGCTTCTGCTTTTCCACTTCAGATTTGGCTGCTGGCCCTCTCCATCGTTATGGATTTTTCTATCACCCTCTCGGTGTTTCCAGCCATTACCACGAAAGTCGTCAGCTCCACTCAGGATCCGTACTGGCGTGAGTGATGGGGCCTTTAATTACCGGGCAGGAAGAGGCAGGGCTTGTTCTGCGTTGGCTGGAGCTGCGGAAAGGGATCTGCTCCGAAACTCATCTCCAAGTTGAAGGTCAGGTGGTAGGAAAGAGCCGTCTCTAAGGAGGTGCTGGGGACTCTTTGAGCTGGGTTGTTTTCTGGCAGATGTTTCATGACCCAACTAGGTAACGTCATCAGTGCTAGAATGGAAGGGAGGAGGAGGAGGAGGAGGAGGAGGAGGAGGGGAAGGAGGAGGACTGTGGGGTCCTTGGTGCTCTCTGAGCTTGGCTGTTTTCTGGCAGACGTTTCATGACCCAACTAGGTAACATCATCAGTGCTAGAAAAGCATTTGTAGAGAGGAGTTGGAGAAGGGAGAGAAGAGGAGGAGGAGGACAAAATGACAGAGTTGGAAGGGACTTTGGAGGTCTTCCAGCCCAGCCCCCTTTTCGAACAGGAAACCCTAGACCATTTGAGACAAATGGTTGTCCGATCTCTTCTTCAAAACCTCCAGTGTTGGAGCAGTCACAACTTCTGGAGGCGAGCCGTTCCACCGACTAATTGTTCTAACCGTCGGGAAATTTCCCTTACTGTGGGCTGTCTTGGTGCTCTCTGAGCTTGGTTGATTCCTTGCAGGCGTTTCATGACCCAGCTAGGTAACAACATCAGCAATAGTGGGAAGTGGGCTTTGCTGCCTTTTTTTTTTCTAGTGGGCTGCCCTGTCAGTATTGTTGGGAAAGGTGAGGTGTTGGCGGTTTCTTGGTTTGGCTGTTTTTACTGAAAGCTGCCTCTGTCTGGAACTTGGAGAGCTGAGCTAACTTGACACAAGACACGGTCTAACTCTTCTGTGGGTCTCCCCATCTTCTCCCCACCTTAGAGGATTATTTCACTCCAGTTTGCTGCTTCCTTCTCTTCAACGTGATGGACTGGCTGGGGCGGAGTTCGACTTCCTACTTCCTCTGGGTGAGCAATTGGTGGCAGAAGTGGGATACATCCTCAGCTAGGCTGTTTCCCACGAAGGGGAAGACCAGACATCTTCTTCAATGAATTGGGGGAGGGGGGGGCCCTCAAGGGCAGGCCTGCAAATAGTCCTCGACTTACACCTGTTTAGTGACCGTTTGAAGTTTCGACGGCACGAAGACAAGCGACATTTTTCACACTTACGTCCAGGGCTTTTTTTTTTGTCATAGAACGCTCAGAACGGAGTTCCAGCACCTTTTTTGGATGGAACCTTGTAGGGTAGGCAAGGCAGGTTGTATGAGATGTGTGAGTTCCAGCACCTTTTTTTCTTTTACAAAAAAAGCACTGCTTACGACCATTTGCAGCATCCCTACGGTCACGGGACCAAAATTCGGAGGATTTTGGCAACTGGCAGGCATTTATGTCCATTGCAATGTCCCAGCTGGTTGAGGCACCATGCTAGGAACTAGAAGACGGGGAGTTATAGTTTTGCCTTAGGCAGGAAAGCTGGCTGGGTGACTTTGGGCCAATCATCAGGAGACAGTGAGTTCTCGTCCCGGCTAAGGCTAAGTGACTTTGGGCCAGTCACTCTTTCTTAGCCCAACCCACCTCACAGGATTGTTGTTGTGGGGAAAATAGGAGAAGGAAGCTATGTTATTTATTATTATTATTTTATTGCATTTATATACCGCCCTTTCCCTGAGGACTCAGGGCGGTTTACAGGGAGTTAAAAATCAAACATACAAAAGTTAAAAGCCAAGTTAAAAATATTAAATCAACCCTGTGCTATTAAAAACCCCAATTAAAAAATTTTCTCCTCAGCCTGGGCCCGAGAGCTCAAAGAGCCAGGTCTTCAGGCCCCGGCGGAATGATCGGAGGTCGGGGGCAGTCCTCAGCTCCACCGGCAGCTGGTTCCAGAGGGCAGGCGCCCCCACTGAGAAGGCCCTATCCCTGGGTGTCACCCGCCGGCAATCTCTTACCGGCGGAACCCTGAGCAGACCCTCCCTGTGGGAGCGCACTGGGCGAAGGGCGTTTGAAGCCGGCAGCAGGTGTTCCCTCAAGTACCCCGGACCCAGGCCATGTTTGCCATGTTGGATATGTTTGCTGTCTTGAGTTCTTTGTAAAACTCATAAAGGCAGGTTGGATAGTTAGATAGATATGGATGGAGATAGATAGAGAGACAGACAGACAGACAGACAGACAGAAAGAGAGGTTAAGGATAGGATAGATAGATAGATAGATAGATAGATAGATAGATAGATAGATAGATAGATAGATAGGTAGGTAGGTAGGTAGGTAGGTAGGTAGGTAGGTAGGTAGGCAGGCAGGCAGGCAGGCAGGCAGGCAGGCAGGCAGGCAGGCAGGCAAGATGCTTTATTTCTAAGCAACGTGGTTCTCTCTCGCCAGCCACAGAAGCACCTTCGTCTCCTTCCCGCCGCGGTGGGACTCCGCATTGTCCTCATTCCCATGTTTCTTCTGTGCAACATCCCGAGACAGACTAACTGGCCTGTGCTTTTCCCCCACGATGCCTGGTTTGTGGTCCTGATGGTGATCTTCTCTCTGTCCAACGGCTACTTCGTCTCCCTCACCATGTGCCTGGCCCCCAAGTGAGTAGGCTTCCCCGATTCTTCTCCAAAAGCAGGAAGGGAGGGAGGGAGGGAGGGAGAGAGGGAAAAGACAGGAGAGGAGAGGAAAGGAAAGGAAAGGGTGGGAGGGAAGAAGGAAGGAATGAGAAGGGAGGGAGGGAGGGAAGAAAGGAAAGAAAGAGGGAGGGAGGGAGGGAGGAAGGAAAAGCTAGAGAAGAAAAAAAAATGCAGGGAAGGAAGAAAAAGAGAGGCAGGGAGGAAGGACTTCCAGTTTGGACATTAATTCTCTCCTCCAGGCAGGTCCAGCCGGAAGAGAGCGAGCTGGCGGGGGCCATCATGACCTTTTTCCTGGCTTTGGGACTCTCCTGTGGGGCAGCGCTGTCTTTCCTGCTGAAGTTGCTTCTTCCACAATCTCCATCCTGCCTCTAAGCCCCCCCCCCACCATGTGGCAGCTAAGAAACCTCCTTTGGGATGAAGAAAAACTGGATTTATCGGGTCATAACGCTTTCTTCAAGGTTCCCCCCTTTATGTGTGCGTGTGTGCGTGCGTGCACGTGCGTACGCACACACACACACACTTAAATGAATGCAACCTTCCTGTAGACATCTTGAATGTATTTGGAAAGAGACATTCTGGATTTTTGCAGCTGACATTTCTGCAAAACGGCTGCTTCTCATGTGATGGGAAGTGTGATCTTCCTCTGCTCCGTTCTTCGAATGCGGCACTTATTATTTTGTGACGCACAACAGTTCGACTTGCTTGAATACACGGCTGGAGGGCCTGCAGAGGTGGGGAGGGGAATCAACATACACACTTTGGGATGGTTTTTAGTATATCGAGGCAACTGACATTCTCCGTCTCCTCCCGTGTTTAAGGTTGTTTTGTCACCCTGGAAAGTATTGCCAAACCTACAGGACTAGTAACGTGGATGACAAAAAGGGACCTCAGTTGAAAAAAACAGCTCTCAACTTTTTTGCGGCGCGTGCAGAAGGGAAGGGAGAATTAATTGTGATAACCCCTGGATTTGTCTCAAATTGGTGGAGATGCGGAAGATATCAAATGGTTCAAGGAAGAGTTAATTCTGCATGCAAACACCCCCCCCTCCCTACTATGCAGACTCTACTGAAACAGTTCAAAAAATTTGCCTGAATGAAGCAGAAATGAAGAAAGAGGAAGTTGGGAAAGCACCTTGGCATAAATAACAAGGCTGGTTCTTAAGAAGAGGCTGCTAGTCCAGGGGTAGGCAACCTTGGCTCTTTTATGACTCGTGGACTTCAACTCCCAGAATTCCTGAGCCAGCATGGCTCAGCTTGGAAACCACTCCCTTTCCCCTCAGCATGGCTGGCTCAGGAATTCTGGGAGTTGAAGTCCACGAGTCATAAAAGAGCCAAGGTTGCCTACCCCTGGGCTAGACAGTCACTTGTATGAGATGGTATGGGGTCTCCCTGCTTGAGCAGGGGGCTGGACTAGAAGACCTCCAAGGTCCCTCCCAGCTTCTATTCTGTTCTATTCTCTTCTATTTTAATTTTCTGTTCTGTTCTGTTCATATCTTGGGACAACATTTCTGGGTTCAGGCGAGGGCTATGCAGCTTTGGGTAGCCCTGATCCGATTTCATTTGGCGTTAGAATCAACAGGCTGAGCAGAGGTGTCTGCAAGTCTGCATGTAAACAGAAAACTGGTTGGTCTGGATTAGGGGAAAAAACTACAGCGTAATTGTGGTTACTCTCTCTACCTCTCGTTCGTTCTGCTTGGTGAGATTGTGGCTCTTCTCAACTCAAGCTGTTTTTCTAGGGGGGGAAAAAGGGAGAAAAACATATATATCTATCCATACCTGTACTGTATTAGGTCAAGGGAAAGTTTTAAATAAAACCAGGGCTCTTCAAACTTGGTCCTTTGATGACTTGTGGACTTCAACTCCCAGAATGCCTCAGCCAGCAGTGGAGAAATCGGGGAGCTGAAGTCCACAAATCTTAAAAGTTGCCAAGGTTGGACAGCCTTGGTTTTAAACGATAATTTCCTCTGGGAAAATATATCGCTTAAATCCTGCCCTGGTAGCACTGTGGTTAAGTTTAGATCAATCTTGTGTGAGTCCTTGTCTAGATGTGTGGGAATTGCAGCTCCCAGAATCCCCCTTGTCCTTAGGCAGATTGGCTAGGAATTCTGGGAAGCGACATCCCAGCAAAGGATCTCTTTGAGGCAACAGTAGATTCCTTCACAGGGATGCTGGTTAAGTCAAGGTCTGGCATCTTGGAAATCTGCCAGATTTAGGACTGTAGCCCCTCTTATCATCGGTGTAGTGATATTAAGTGCATCCTGATTACTATTGTGGCCTAACAACGGTTGGATGGCTCCGAAGATGGCAAAAATCGCAAATCGGGAAGTGACCTTTGTCTTTTCCCAGTTTGAACAGCTCTAGTAAGCGAGCCAGATTAAATCAGGACACAAAAAAAACAACCACCTGAAAAGCGTTGTCTTTTGTGTTTTTCAAAGGGACATCTACTTGCATGTTCAATACTGATTTTTTTTTAAAAAAATATATAATTATTTTGCTGTTACTTCGGGGAATGGATACGGGGAATGTATTGTGTGCTCTGTAATAAAGGTTTTTTTAAAAAAAAATAGGTTTTCGGGTTTTTATTCCATGAACACCCGCAGAAAAATGTTAACAGCACTTTATCCCCAGAGAAGGGTCTCCAATTTGCTATCTGCTCATATTTTGGGGGGAGGTTAAAGAGATGATCCCGAACAAGAATGGTTTGTCAAAATTGGCCTGGTGGTTGATATTATTTTATTTTTATTTTATTTTAATCCCATTTATATCCCGCCCTTCTCCGAAGACTCAGGGCGGCTTACAATTTAAGCACAAACCAATGTGCTTAGCAATAGCCTTCATTCTATGTATATGCCTGCTTATTAGGGCTTTCGTCCCCCCCCCAAGCAGCATTATTACAAAGTCAGCTTATTGCCCCCAAAAATCTGGGTCCTCAAAAAATTTTCTCAAAAAAAGATCCACAGAAACCCTTGCAAAGAATGGAAGGGGGGGGGAAAGGCTCTGGAACCCTCTCCGCAACCATTCTTTTTTTTGGGGGGGTTGCAATGTAGAATATAAAGTCACATTTTTAGGAGGGGGGGGAGTCCCCGGATCGTCCCCAAAACGGTAAGCGACGAGGGTGGGATTCGAACCCACGCGTGCAGAGCACAATGGATTAGCAGTCCATCGCCTTAACCACTCGGCCACCTCGTCTCCCGGAAGGTGGCTTGTTCTCCACCTGGTCTATGCTGGCTTTCCTGGAAACCGGGATTAAGAAATATATATATATAGCAATATATATTGGAGGGGGGGGTCGTTCCTGCTTTCGCCCCCCCTTCCTCCCACTCCGATCCTTGCAGGGTTCCCGTTGCAAAGCCTCTTTCGCGTCTCTCCCCGCCCCAATGCAAAAAAAAAAGCAAAACACCCTCTAAAGGGGGGGGGGGTGGATGTGAGCAAAGCCCACCCACTCCCTCCCACGCGCGCCCCGTGCAAAGACCGCGCAAGGCAACAGCGAGCCCGCGGGAGCTGCAAAAGGAAAGAGGGTGCGAGTGTTTTTTTTGTGTGTGTGTGCGGGGGGGGGGTTGCAAAGGCTAGACTTTTCTTGTTGCACTGCCTCCTCCTGCTGAGCAGGGGGCGCTGGAGGGAGCCTCATCGCTAACAAGCCCCCCCCCCGCCTTCCACCCTCTTCCTCGCCCCCCCCCCCCCATTTCAGCTTGTAGCCAGCGCGAGGTTGGCATTAGGAAGCTCTGCTTGTGTCTTTGCTTCGTTTTGCAAAGAGGGAAAGGAAGGGGCGCCACGGGGAGAGCCAATGGGCCAAGCTTGAGCCCTGGCCTGCTGCCCACCCCTGCCCCTCCATGACCTGTTCCTGCTTCCAGGCGCTAATCTTGGCGCTGGGACTGGTGGCTGGCTTGCAACTGCTTTATTTGGCCCTGCTCTCCGGGTTGCATGGGCAGGAACAGCGTTCTCGCTACGCCCAGCTTTTCCAGACTCGCCATGCCTTGCCAAGCAACGGGCACAAGCAGAGGTTCAAGCCGGTGCTGGCCAGTGGAGGCACCCTGGACACCAGCCGGCAGTACCGCATCTACCGGGACATGCTGCGGGCCTCTTGGGACGACCAGGACCGGCAGGACGTGGTGCTGGTCACCCACACCAGCCTGGGCAACCTTCACCATGCTCAGCAGCTGGTGGAGCGCTGGCGAGGACCAGTCTCGGTGGCCCTCTTTGCGCCAGGCTCTGACGACGTGCTCCAGGCCACGGCCATGGTGTACGCCTTAGCCGTCCTGTGTGCCCCTCTCCGGCAGTGGCTTCGCCTGCACCTGGTGTGTCCTGCCAACCAAATGGCATCCTTCCCCGAGCCGGACCAGGACGAGGGGGAATTTGCCCGCCTCCAGTCTTGCGGAGATGTTTTTGACAAGCTGGCACAGCTAGGGGCCAGCCGGCGTAACTATGCCATGGATGTGGCCAATGCTTCGTACCCCAACAATCTTCTGCGTAACGTAGCCCGAGGGGCAGCCGGCGGGCACTGGGCGCTGGTGGTCGACATGGATATGGTGCCCAGCGAAGGTCTGCGGGAAGATTTCCTGGCCTTGCCTAAAGCCACTGACGAGGGGACGCCGCGGGTGTTTGTGGTGCCGGCGTTTGAGATCCGTCACACCCGCCGGATTCCGGCCAGCAAGACGGAACTGGTACAGCTGTATCAAGTGGGGGAGATCCGACCGTTTTACGAGGAATTATGCCCCCGGTGCCAGGCTCCCACTAATTTTTCCCACTGGTTGAACCTTCCCGTGGGGGGCGCCCTGCGTGTGGCCTATGAGGTGGCATGGCGAGACCCTTGGGAGCCCTTCTATGTGGGTGCTACTTCAGTGCCTCTGTACGATGAACGTTTCAAGCAGTACGGCTTTAACCGGATCAGTCAGGTAACCAAGCAAGGGGAAAAACCGGGAGAATTCAATGCGGGGCAGTCCTCAGCTTATGACTACAACTAAACCCTAACTTCCATTGCCAAGCAAGGCGGGCGTTAAGTGAATTGTGCCTGATTTTATGAGCTTATTTGCCACGGTTGCTAGGCGAATCGCTGCCGTTGTTAAGAGTGAGGGCCAGTTGTAAATCACTTTTAAAGTACCGTTGTAACTTTGAACCGTCATTAAAGGAATGGTTGTAAGTCTAGGACTATCAGTATTTATTAATTCTCAAGATTTTCTCAGAATGTTTGTTATTGTTATTGTTTAAGGTTGGGTGTGTGAGATCTATCATTATCTATCTGTCTGTATCTTATCTATTTCTATCATTTATCTTATCTATATCATCTATCATCTATATAATACGTCTATCATAATCTACCATCTATCTGTCTATCATCCATCTATCTGTCTGTCTGTCTGTCTGTCTATCTTTTATCAATCATCCATATCGTTTTTATGCTACCCCTTACAAGGTGACTCTGGAGATGCTGGTGATAGACACCTTCATTAATCTCTTGGTTTCTTCTCTTTTCCTGGCAGGCCTGCGAACTCCACATTGCCGGCTACCATTTTGCAGTGCTCAGCAATGCCTTTTTGGTACATAAAGGATTCAAGGTGGCGGGTGAGTTCCATGCACAAAAGGATGCTGAGAACCAGCGCAACAAGATCCTTTTTCGACAATTCAAGCAGGAGCTAAAGAGCAAATACCCAGAGTCGCCACGGAGATGTTGAAATGCACTTTAATTTTGCAGAGTTTAAATTCAGCTACTCTGGACTTGGGAGTGGAGCTACAGAGAGGATGAGTACAATTATACATGTTTGCAGTATAATTGTATGAACAAGCTGTGGGTCATTTTTCAGTTACTGAAGACTGTGTCATTGATTTCATTTCTGCACTTCGTTAGTCAGTTTCTGATTGTTACTATGGGCTGACAGAATAACATAAAGATGGTGTGAGAACACGGTAAAGAGCTTTTAGTTTTGAACTCTGAGACATGAAATAGTAAAATGTTGACCATTGTGCAGCAAAATTCTTTCGTTTTGTGCCTGACCTTCTGCACCTGGTCACTTCAGTGTCTTGTTCTGCACAACGAGAAGGATTGCATAGGTCCTGGAAGAGAAGTGCTTAATTTATTTCTGTACCTTAAAATTACAAACCACCTGTTAATTAAAGTGAACAATTTCAAATCTGGGTTGGTCTGGTCCTGTGCATTTTCTACCGATCCATATTTACAGAGCTTCCAGTGAACAATATCAGCAACTGTTTTCTGTCCTTATTTATAATGAGTTTGTGCAATCTTCTTGCACAATGTATTATTATGTTGTGTTGCATAGTCAAGCCAGATGTTTGGGTGTGGAATTTTTGTCCAGCTATTGAATCCTTCCCAAAGTCCTAGGAGATGCAAGATGTTGTTTGATGGTTTTAAAGGTATCACCACAGGATGTAAGCTGCTCTAAATAAAACTGCCTTTTGCAGTTGACTGATAGGGATTTTGTCAGCACTGAAGGTGTTCAAGTGATGCTCCAGATGTTTTGGGGTTGCACCCAAGGCGTCTTTCACTAGTGAGACTATTCTTGGCTTTCTTTTGCCACAGTCGTTTTATTTCTATTTGCAGGTCTTCGTTGCTTGGGATTATCTCCAGTTCTTCTTTTCTGCTTTCTCCAGATACTGCAGTGTTCACCATCCAGACTTTTTTTTTAATATCTTTCTTACCGATTCATCACATAGTGAGCCAGATATTTTGACTGGATTTGGCATTTTTATTCACCTATTGAGGCCTTCCTAAGGACCTGGGATAGGCAGATATTGTTGTTTAATAATATTAAAGGATGTAATTTGTTCCTAGCAAAGCTGCCTTTTGCAACTGACTGATCGTGAATTTGGCAATGGTGATGGTTTAGGCCAGGGGTAGGCAACCTTGGCTCTTTTATGACTCGTGGACTTCAACTCCCAGAATTCCTGAGCCAGCATGGCTCAGCTTGGAAACCTCTCTCTTTCCCCTCAGCATGGTTGGCTCAGGAATTCTGGGAGTTGAAGTCCAGGAGTCATAAAAGAGCCAAGGTTGCCTACCCCTGGTTTAGGGCGGTGCTCCAGAAGTTTCAGGATTGCACCCATGTTGCCTATCACTATTGATCCTATCTTTGCTTTCTTTTGCCAGTTAGCATTACTTTTATTATTAGATTTCTCTCTCCAGTCACCTCATGCATAGCCTCCAGGTTTATGCTGCTGTTATTTGGGGATTTTTTAAAAAAGGCATAGCCTCTGTAGCCATGGCAATACTGCACAGATATTTGGGAGTTCGTCCTTTTCCAAAAAGGCTCATATTTTAAGATTCGGAGGGGGGGGTGGAAATCCCTTTTTTTGTTGTTGTTTAATTTTTGAGTTTTTCCTTCCCCATTTTACTATTTATTTTTCCTCCTTCCGTTCCCCAGGGTTCTATTTTCTCTGTTGTTATAGGGTCTTGCAGAAGAACAGGGTAGAACAACAGCTAATGACCCTCTTTTACCGGTCTACTATAGAGAGCGTCCTCTCGTACGGTATTGTGGTTTGGTATGCTGGTCTGACAGCCGCGGATAGGAAAGTATTACAGAGGGTAGTGAGCACAGCACAAGACATTGTGGGCTGTTCCCTGACACCACTGGATGACCTCGCCAGGGCTCGTTGCCTTGGAAGAGTGAGGAAGATTCTCAGGGATGACTCACACCCTGGACGGTATCTCTTTACTCTCCTACCATCCGGTAGGAGATATAGGAATATAGCCAGCCGTACCAACAGGCTGAAAAATAGCTTTTATCCGTGGGCTGTTGGGCTTTTAAATGGGACATAATCTTATGCAGAATTGACTTGGGAGGCCGGTGTGTGGTGTAGTTGGTTCACACGGTGTGGTGGGATGGAGGGTTTGTTGTCACTGTGTGTTGGGGGGAGAGAGCAGGGGGGGGGAGGCTCAGCTAATCTCAATGTACACATGTTGTACTTTGACAATAAATGTTTATTTATTTTTATTATTATTATTATTATTATTATTATTATTATTATTATTATTATTATTATTATTATTATTATTATTATTATTATTATTATTATTATTATTATTATTATTATTATTATTATTATTATTATATGCCTCTCTTTCCGCTTCCGGCTTCCCACAAAGCCGTGCAAAAGAACCACAGAGAGGTGGCTCGAAGTACTGGGATCATAGAGATGTAGCCGCGCTTCCAACGGCCGGTATTATCAGCCGGTCGGATTGGTTAAGAAGAGTGGGCGGGGCCGACCGAGGACCACTTCCGATTGCGGAAGGGAACCCGAGCGGCGTCTACGCTTTGCGCGGCTCCTCCCCCAGGTAATGAAGGGGACTCTAGACGCTTTTTCCAGCACACCCCACACCCCCCTTTTTTCTGGGTGTTAGTTGGTCCCGCCCATTCCAACCTTATGCATTTGGGCGAGCGGCGGGGCGACTGTGGATTAGACCACTAACCGGGTTGGGGGGGGTACACATTTGTGTGTCGCTGCTTTTGTATGAACGTACGTGCGCATCTACGTAGGATTGGCTTCTGCTGGCTGCGTTCCCTGTTGAAGGGCGTATCGTAGGGGGAGGAAGTTCCTCGACGTATTTCTTGATTTTTCCTTTTTAACTACTTTGAACCCCCCCTTTCAAAGAATTGGTAATCTGTTCCCCCATCACATTAATAGGGGAGCATGGTTGAGTCCATTGCATTATGGGGGGGGAGAGGATGGAGGGTGCAATATAATATTTATGTTTATACGAAAACATTTATAGTCTCTTTATGGGGCTGATTGGTCAGCAGTCCACAACAATGGTAAATGTGTTAAAAAGTAGCCAAGTATGACAATTGAAAAGCATCTGGGGGGGGGGGGTAGCTTAAAACCTGCAACAGTAAGCCAGCTATTTAAAATACCCTTTGGCCAATATCATTTGCAAAATGTCATCTTTTTAGCTTTTTATATATTGTTTTAATTGTTGGGCTTAATTTAATTTATTTTAATTTTATATTAGCTTTATATTGTATTTTATGCTGCCCTGTAAACCGCCCTGAGTCCTTCGGGAATAGGGCGGTATAAAAATCTAAATAAATAAATAAATCTTACAGATGAAAAGTTTTTTTTTTAGGGAGCAGGTGATGGTCAGTCAATGAGGTCTGAAGGCTCATGAACAAGTCTGAACGCCTGGGATGGTCATGGGACTACAGTTCCCATCAGCATGGTTGGGTATGATGGGAGTTGTAGCTCATGTGTGGGGCACCATGCCGGGAACAAGGCCCAGGCGTAAACTTCAAAAAGGCCCTTTTCTTAGCCTCAAAGGACCATCCTTATTGGGAGCCCCAAAAACTCAGTTGTCATGGAATGGCCCAGTCCTTGACTTACAACCATTCATTTAGTGACTGTTCAAAATCACTATGTCACCGCAAAAAGTGAATTGTGAGCATTTTCACACTTACAACCATTACAGCCAATAGTCACGTGGTCTTAATTCAGGCACTTGGCAACTGGCTCTTATTTATGACAGTCATTATCACTACAGTTATTGGGGTTAGTAACATGGTTGTTCAGTGAATCTGGCTTCCCCATTGATTTTGCTTCTCAGAAGGTCACCAAAGGGGATCATGTGACCCCCGGAGACACTGCAACCGTCATAAATATGAACCAGTTTGATAAGTGTTTTTGAATTTTGGATCACATGTCCATTGGGGACGCTGCAACAGTTGTAAATGTAAAAAATAGTCATATTCACTTTTTTCGCTGCTGTTGTTAACATTGAACAGTCTCTAAACGAACTGTCGTAAGTCGAGGACCAAGTGCAGTTGAGTAGAGGTACTTGATTTAAAATTTAAAATGTCCAGAAGGAACCAATGCTTAGAAATCAATATTCAGAATCAGAATAGTGTTGGAAGGGTCCTTGGAGGTCTTGTAGTCCAGCCCCTTGGACAAGCAGGAGATCCTATACCATTTCAGACAAGTGACTGTCCAGTCTCTTCTTCTTAAAAGCTTCCAGTGATGGAGGGCCCACAACTTCTGGTGGCAAGCTGTCCCACTGGTTAATTGTTCTCACTGTTAGGAAATTCCTCCTTAATTCCAGGTTGCTTCTCTCCTTGATTCGTTTCCAATCCGTTGCTGCTTCTCCTGCCTTCTGGTGCTTGGGAAAATAGGTTGACCCACCCCTCTTCTTTGGGGCAGCCCCTCAAATACTGGAATGCTGCTATCATGTCCTAGCCAAACCCAAATCCTGCAACCATTTTTCATATGTTTTAGTCACAATTCCTGGCTGAGGAATTCTGGGAGTTGAAGTCCACAAGTCATAAAAGGGCCATGTTTGAAGACCTCCTAACTTAATGAATGTTTTAATGTATTTTTTTTTAATATTTATTATGATGTAAGCTGTCTAGAATTGTTTGAAACGAGATGGGCAGCAGATACATTTTAATAAGTAAGTCCCGAAGATGCTTTTTCACGAGCAACTGGACTTTCTTGTTTTTCCTTTGAAGACATTTCGCTTCTCATCCAAGAAGCTTCTTCAGCTCTGACTGGATGGTGGGGAAGTCAGAGCTGAGGATGTTTCTTGGAGTGGAAGCGAAATATCTTCAAAGGAAAAAGAAGAAAGTCCAGCTGCCTCGCGAAAAAAAGCATCTTTGGGACAACCAGGACATGGATGACTGAGAATCTCCATAGACATTAAGTAAGTAAGTCAATACATAAATAAACCACTGCAGGAAAAAAAAGATGGTTAAAAATTGCCCACTTTTCCTTCAAGTTGGGGGTCTTGACATCGGTCATCGCCACCACCATGCCTGTTCAGCCTCTGCCGAAAGAGATGGAAAGGGAAGGCGATTCGGCCACAGAAATGAACGGCGAGGAAGAGAGCGAGGATGAACGCAGTGCCAGCCAGTCGGAATCCGAAGAGGAGAGTTCAGGTAAACTTCAGGAGAGGGAATTTGAGTTTTTGTGCTACTAAAATGCAGCCCAGAGTCTTAAGTGAAACTTAATGGTTGGCTTAACTCTACAGCAGGGGTATCCAACCTTGTCAACTTTAAGATCTGTGGACTTCAACTCCCAGAATGCCCCAGCCAGCCAGCCATGGAGAACTAGTCATTTCTGACTCTAAGGGCCGGTGCTCATCTCCGTTTCAAAGCCGAAGAGCCAGCGCTTGTCCGAGGATGTCTCCGTGGTCGTGTGGCCGGCACGACTAGACGCCAAAGGCGCACGGAACGCTGTTACCTTCCCACCGGAGTGGTCCCTATTTTTCTACTTGCATTTTTACGTGCTTTCGAACTGCTAGGTTGGCAGAAGCTGGGACGAGTAACAGGCGCTCACTCTGCTACGCGGCACTCGGGATTCGACCCGCCAAACTGCCGACCTTCTGATCGACAAGCTCAGCGTCCTAACCCACTGAGCCACCGCGTCCCTTATGGAGAACTATACAGAACTAAAAACCAACTAATCCAAGCCAATGTATAATGCGGTGTTTCTCAACCTCAGGCTGGCTGGGGCATTCTGGGAGTTGATGCCCACCCATCTTAAAGCATGCTGACTGGAGAATTCTGGGAGTTGAAGTCCACAGGTCTTAAAGTTCCCAAGGTTGGAAACTCCTGTTTTACAGGCTGAATTTAGTTCTTTTTACACGCCATATGCTGTCGGGCATATCACGGTAGAATTCTGTGCATCGTAGTTCCTTCATTCTGCCTGCTACAGTTTAATTCCGCAGATTGTGGTTTAGTTCCTTCTGCAAATCATAACCTTTTCTTCATTCCGTGGTTCCGTTAATTTTGCGTTTTACAACATGGTTCATTTTGCCTGTCCTAAAGTAAATTCTGCCTAATACAAAAAAGTCGGTCAAGAATTTTGGACAAGACAGTCCAAAATTCAGAAGCCCTGAAATAAATCCTATTTTATCAGGGGATTTTGTGGGTTGGTTTTTGAATTGAATCCAAATTGTCCATTTTGCCCCCCTCCCCCCTGCAGAGATGAACGATGAAGACTACGAACGGCGCCGGGCAGAATGCGTGGATGAAATGCTAGATCTGGAGAAGCAGTTTTCTGAAATCAAAGAAAAGTGGGTTATTTTTCTTTCTCCATCTGTTGTCTTGTGTCTGGGTTTTTTTTAAAAAAATATGTGCTTGCGTCCAGTCAGTCCTTTACTTACGACAATTTGTTGAACCATGGTCCAGAATTACAAAGAAAGAGAGTCCTTGACATACAATCACAATTCAGGCCAGAATTGCCTACCCCTGCCCTACCTATGTTTCTCAACCTTGGCAACTTTCTCAACCTTGGCAACTATGGCTCCTTCATGACTTGTGGACTTCAACTCCCAGAATTCATCAGCCAGCATGGGGGAACTATGGCCCCTTCCTGACTCGTGGACTACAACTCCCAGAATTCCTGAGCCAGCCATGCTGACGGGAAAGGGAGGGATTTCCAAGCTGAGCCATGCGGGCTCAGGAATTCTGGGAGTTGAAGTCCACGAGTCATGAAGGGGCCATAGTTCCCCCATGCTGGCTCAGGAATTCTGGGAGTTGAAGTCCACGAGTCAGGAAGGGGCCATAGTTCCCCCATGCTGGCTGAGGAATTCTGGGAGTTGAAGTCCACAAGTCATGAAGGAGCCATAGTTCCCCCACGCTGGCTCAGGAATGCTGGGAGTGGAAGTCCACGAGTCATAAAAGAGCCCAGGTTGCCTACCCCTGGTGTAGGGAAATGCATTTTTTTTGTTTAGTTTTGAGCTCCATCTCTTTCTTCCCGGTGAATTAGCGGTGCCTCTTTTTCAGGCTTTTTAAGGAGCGTCTGAATCAGGTGAAGGCAAAGCTGGAAGACGTGATGTCGGGAAAAGCCGCCGAATACCTCGATCCCCTGGCTGTTTTGCAGAATCACATGCAGATCCAGATCGAAGTGGCTGGTAAGGTTTTGTGGCCCACAAGCCACATGGGGTGAGGGTGGGGTGTATTTGAGGCAGGAGACTGACCTTGGAACTGCCAGGATGGGGAGAGTTTTGAATGAACTGAAAACAGCCACCGAAATTTCCATATTTCCCATTGCAGTTAGATTCTTAGTCTAAGTCTTCAAGCCTGAAATTTCCTAGTGGTCTCTTTTTTTCCTAATGCACTTACAAAAAAAAGCTTATTCACAATCTGCTAGCGGTTGCCATCTAGCTCGGCAAGTCATATAAAGATCCTTTTGAAGTGACTAGGTGATCACTCTGCTGTAGATTATTATTTTTTTTTTGGACATAATTTCCTACTTCAGCTGTGGGATCTCTGGAAGGTCTCTAACCCAAGCACTATTGTGACTTTGTATGGTTTCACAGCTGATAAAAGTATAGCGAGGATAATATTATTTAAGAAAGGAATGGTGTTTTTTTATTGTTGTTGTTCAGCAAGAGATAAGGACAGCGTCCTCTCTCTTCAAGTTCCAGAAACCTGGTAAAATCCAGGTTGGGTTGCAAGCTTTCAGATGGGTTGGGTTCACCTCCCAGAATTCCCTAGTCAATGGGCTTTGAGACTCCTAGAGGTCCAGGGCCAGCAAGCGTGTAAGATGGATGGAATTCCACTCCCAGAATTTCCAAGGCTTTAAAGGGGTGGGGGTTCAACTCCCAGGATTCCCCAGCCAGCGTGCTGTTCTGTTCCAGCCTACGACCAGCCCTGTTGGAATGTCAGGGACAACCCCTTTTTTATAAACAATAGGCTGGAACTAATCCAACCAAATTTATTTGCAAAAGCTAAACGAAAAAGTTCAAACAAAAGTTAAACAAATACAGACCAAGACTTTTTATCAGAAGCTCTTCAAACGGTTGCCTTCAGCAACCAGCACCTCCCACACATTCCCCTTTTAAACAGCCGTCTCAAGGCGTGGCTTCTCATTGCCTTCTCCCGAGTTGCCTCATTGTTTTCCTCTGCTCAGTTCTGCTAGATTGCCTCCTGCTCCTAGCGTCCCTGAACAGAGCCAGCTGTGGATCGTCTTCTTCCAATACCTCGTACTCACACGGCTGAGTCTGATGAGGAACAAGACGGGAGGGGCCAGGCTGAGAGTCCTGCAGTGCATCAGAACCTTCCTCTGACACCAAAGGCTCTCCAAACCCCTCCTCCTCCTCCTCTTCAGAATTGTCCGACTCAGCTGCCGAATCTGCAGGCTGACGCTGAATCACAACACGTGCTTAAAGACAGGTGGACTTCAGACAAATAGTTATCCAATCTCTTTTTTAAAAAATTCCAGTGCTGGAGCGTTCAGCATTCTTAAAAGAGATCCTGACCCACCGTAATCTGTAATCCATTCCTTTTCTTTACCCACTTGCTTATGTATTTGAAAACCCCTCTTTAATAATGGCTTTTAATAAAGAATAAGGCAGAAGCTTGGGTGGGATCTGTGGAGGAGGGAACAACACCCCCCCCCACACACACACTCCAAATTCACTTTCCGCTGACTCCAAATATTTGCACTTTTTTCCCTCCCCCCAGGAATATATAGAGGTTTGTGCCTGGAAGTCATCAAGCACCGACATGGGTGTGAGCTGCAAGGAGCTCAACAACATCTGGAGGTTAGAAGACCCCCCCCACCCAAACTTTTCATTTACCACCACCTCCCATTCTCAAGACAGTGGGAAGGGGGCATTGATTAATGCAGCCCCATTGCCACATACAGGTAGTTCTCCACTTAAGGCCACAATTGAGCCCGAATTGCCTGTTGTTAAGTGAGTTTCGTTACGGTGGCTTTGGGTGTTGGCCGTCCGCAGGATCCATCCAGGCTTAATTTTGGGGCCTGGCCACGAAGAAAGAAAAGGAGGCAGGATAGTGTCTCTTACCTCAGGGGTAGGAAACCTTGGTTCTTTCATGACTCGTGGACTTCAAGAACCAGAATTATTATTATTATTATTAATTTTATTTGTATACCGCCCTTCTCCCGAAGGACTCAGGGCGGTGAACAGGGCAATACATGTTAAAAAGACAGAATACAAAAATTAAAAAAGATTAAACAAAGTGAATTCCTGACTGAACTCAGGAATTCTGGGAGTTGAAGTCCACGAGTCACAAAAGAGCCCAGGTTGCCTTACCCCTGCTCCATCTGCTTCTCCTTTAAGAGCGAGAAAATGCTGCTTTTCGACAGCCTTGAGGAACGTCTGCTGGAACGCATACAGCGTTTGGAGGATGACCGACACAGCGTGGGACTCACGTCCGGTCAGTTCCCCCATGCGATCCCTTTGAGCAAAAAAAAAAAAAAAAGGAGCAGAATTCGATTTCGGAGCCTCCGGTTTAATGGGTGGACTGTCTTGAACCTAGTTGAAATAGCATAGAGCCGGAAGGGAGCTTGGAGGTCTTCTAGTCCAGCACCCCCGCTCAAGCAGGAGAACCTCTACTGTCTCAGACAAGTGAGTGTCTAGTCTCTCCTTAACCACCTCCGGTGATGGCAAGCTGGTGGCAAGCTGTTCCACTGGTTAATTGTCCTCACTGTCAGGAAGTTTCTCCTTAATTCCAGGTGGCTTCTCTCTTTGATCAGCTTTTAGAGAGCCCTTGAGGCCACTTGGAGGTTTTACCTGCGTCCCCAGGGTCACCTGAGTGGTGCGAATGGGTGCGGAGCCTTCTTGGAACGGCTGGCCAGACGAGCAATTTTACTTTTACCTGGAAGGTCTGTTTCTCTCTCTCTCTCTCTTTCTTAGAGTGGTGGGACGGCAAACTTCGGCCCAAACACAGCTCCAAGGAGTGGGATTCTCTCTGGCCCAGCAAGAGGAAGAAACCGCCGCTGGTGTCTGATATCCTTTTGTGCGCCGTTCCTTCCGGAAGCGACAAATCGATTCTCTAAACTTGAAGCCTCCGCTTGGCCAGGGAACTTTGGTTGGTCCTTCTGCAAAAGAGAGCTTGGCCTAGTGGTTAAGGGGCTGGCTTAGAAACCAGGAGCCTGGAACGTCTAGTTTCGTCTTAGCCGTGAAAACCAGCTGGGTGACGGTTCTGGTCAGTTGCCAGAAGATTGTGACTTCTAGTCCGGCCTTAGGCACGAAATCCGCCTGGGTGACTTTGGGCCAGTCACCAGGAGACACTTGAGTTCTAATCCTGCCGTAGCCACGAAAGCCAGCTGGGTGACTGGGCTAATCAGCAGGAGACTGGGAATTCTAGTCCTGCCTTAGGCATGGAAACCAATTGGGTGACTTTGGGCTGATCACCAGGAGACGTTGAGTTCTAGTTCTGCCTTAGGCATGAAAACCAATTGGTTGGCTGTGGGCCAATTTCTAGGCGAAAGTGTGTTCTAGTCCTGCCTTGGTCAAGGAAGCTAACTGGGTCAATCACCAGGAGACAGTGAGTTCTAGTCCTGCCTTAGTCATGGAAGCTAACGGGGGTCAATCACCAGGAGACGGTGAGTTCTAGTCCTGCCTTAGTCATGGAAGCTAACTGGGTCAATCACCAGGAGACGGTGAGTTCTAGTCCTGCCTTAGTCATGGAAGCTAACTAGGTCAATCACCAGGAGAAAGTGAGTTCTAGTCCTGCCTTAGTCATGGAAGCTAACTGGGTCAATCACCAAGAGACGGTGAGTTCTAGTCCCGCCTTAGTCATGGAAGCTAACTGGGTCAATCACCAGGAGACGGTGAGTTCTAGTCCCGCCTTAGTCATGGAAGCTAACTGGGTCAATCACCAGGAGAAAGTGAGTTCTAGTCCCGCCTTAGTCATGGAAGCTAACTGGGTCAATCACCACGAGACGGTGAGTTCTAGTCCCGCCTTAGTCATGGAAGCTAACTGGGTCAATCACCAGGAGACGGTGAGTTCGAGTCCCGCCTTAGGCAGGTAAAGGTAACTGGGTGGCTTTGGGCCAGGCCTCCTCTCTCAGCCCAACCTAGCTTGCAGGGCAGTTACTGTAGGGAAAATAGGAGGATGAAGGAGTATTAAGTACCTTGGCCGCTTTGAGTTACTTAAGAGAGTAATAAAGGCGAGATCAAGAACTTCTAATAAAGAAATAGTACAGAAAACAAACTATCTGGGCAGGTTGGCTGGGGTCTGCAGTGTCTGCTTTCCCGATTCCTCCTTAATGGCTCCGTCCCACGCCCTTACATCGTTTACATGCTGCACGATATCGACATTATGGAAGATTGGACGGCCATCAAAAAGGTCAGAGGGCAAGGGGACCGTTGGAGGAAGGCAAGCCTGAAGTGCAATTTTAAAGCAGGGGTGGGGAATGAATGTTCCCAAGTCGTCACGAGAACCTGGAACTGTTGTGGAGTCCGGAACCAAAAGGGCACTGGATTTGCATAGGCACACATGCGACCACATACGTAAATTGGAAAAACATTAACAGTCGCCTTCAAAATGAATAGAATGGAATGGAATAAAATAGAATATAGAATAAGAATAGAATAGAATAGAATAGAATAGAACAGAACAGAAAATGGGTGAGAATGGAATGTAATGGAATGGAATAGAACAGAATAGAAATACAGAATGGAATGGAATAGAATAGAAGCTGGAAGGGACCTTGGAGGTCTTCTAGTCCAGCCCCCTGCTCAAGCAGAAGAAACTATACCCGTGGTGGTGAACCTATGGCACGCGTGCTACAGCTGACACACAGAGCTCTTTCTGTTGGCACGCGCACCGTCGCCCCATTCATAGGCCTTCAGCTGGGTTTTATAAAACCTTTTCGCTTTAGGCCTCCGCTGCTGTGTGCAAAACAAAAATAGCGATGTCCATTTTGCTCTATGAGTTCATGGTGACCTAACCCTAAGTGGACTTTTCCTCCAATGGGATTTTCCCATGTATTTTACCAGGAAACATAGATAGGGCAGGCTAGAAAAGTTAGTGCCCTCCTAACCATACCCAATCACGCCAAATTTGTTGGCAATGTCCATTTTTGCTCTCTGAGTTCATGGTGCCTGGCTAAGGAATTCTGTAAGTTGAAGTCCACAAGTCATAAAAGGGCCAGGTTTGAAGAACCCTGGTCTGTGCTATAGAAGCAACATGGCTGGAGGTTGTAGAGCAGATTAACAGTCCCGTGGGGCAGGACTTTTCATTCCTTGTCTTGTTCTCCTTCCCTAGGCAAAAGCTGCTGTGTCGCCTCCCAAAAGGAAGCTTGAAGGCAAGTAACTTGGTTTCTTTGCATAACTGGGATCGCCCTCCGTATTTCCCTAAAATTTCGGACTGGAGCCCAGTGCCTGGAGGGCTTGTTCAAAGGCAAGCAGGACCCCCATACTTTTCACCCTTGCAGCAGGGAAGGAGAAACGGTACCTCCGATTGAGGCCGAACTACAAGTCCCAGAACCCTTTGCAAAGCCAACCATGTAGGCTGAATTGGAGGGCACCACTGCATGCCTGGAACATGTGTCACTTAGCCAGGAATATATATATATTACCAGGGTTTGCTGGGCTGACTTTTGACTAATTCTAAGCTGTGATAGATGGATTTGTGCATTATTCTAAGACAGTGTTTCTCAACCTTGTGAACGTTAAGCTGGGTGGGCTTGCAACTCCCAGAATTCCCCAGCCAGCGTGCTTTTAAGATCTCTGGACTTCAACTGCCAGAATTCCCCAGCCAGCGTGCTTTACGATGTTCCCCCCACCCCTCCAATCGCTTCCGAGCACTCGCCTGCCTCTTATTGAACCATTCTCTTGGGCTTTGGTTATTGCCCTGTTTCCCACGGTCATTCATTCCGACAGGCCAATTACCTCTCTTCTCCAACCTCCAACGGCCCTAAGCCCCCTCTTTGCCCGCTCCTCTCCTTCCTCCAGGCCCGCTGAAGGCTGAGCAGCTGTCTTCCCCAACCCTCTTTGCCGCCCACTGTGAGGACGGCCGCCTGCATTACGAGGGCGAGGTCTACGTCAAAGGAGAAAGCCTCTTCTTGCAAGTGGGAGACGAAACCCCTGTCCAGTGAGTTGCAAAGACGGGTGTGTGTGTGTGTGTGTGTGTGGCAGCTTTGGCGAGATCAGCCAGCTGTGCCTGGTGGGGTTCAGCTATCTGAAGGATGGGGGTGGGGTGGGGTGGGGCGGGGTGGGGGGAAGCTTGTCCACCAACCTGCAGATCTTTCAAGTCTGGTCTGACCAGGATGGATCAAATAGGAGGCTAGAGTGACTAGAGACCTTTTCCCGAACCCCAAAGGTCAGCCTTGAACCCGTAGCCCTGCGCAGAAGAGGCTCCCATTTTAAACCCAGCCTTCCTTCCAATTGTAGGGACTTTGGGGACACCTCCGGTGAGCACAAAGTTAATTACTTAGTAAGTTTAGAATTTGTAAGAGTGTTGAGTTGGGGAGGGGCTATGAAAGAAAAGAAAAGAAGGGAGGGAGGGAGGGAGGGAGGGAGGGGGAAAAAGGAAGGAAGGAGGGAGGGAAGAAGGAAAGAAGGAAGGAAGGAAAAGAAAAAGAGAAAAAAGAGACAGAAAGGAAAGAAAGAGAAAGACGGAAAGAAAGAGGTAGGGAAGGAAGGGAAAGAGAGAAAGAGAAAGGAAAGAAAAAGAAAAAGGGAAGGAAGGGAAAGAGAGACAAAGAGAGAAGGAAGGTAGTAAAGAAAGAGAGAAAGGAAAGAAAAAGAAAAGAAAAAGAGACGAGGTAGGGAAGGTAGGAAAGAAAGAGAAAGAGAAAGGAAAGAAGAAAAAAGGCAAGGAAGGGAAAGAAAGAGAAAGGTAGGGAAGGAAGGAAGAGAGAAAAAAAAGAAGAGAGGGAAGGAAAAGAAAGAAAGAAAAGAAAGTAACTTAAAAAACTGCAGTGATTCGCTCAACAAAAGCAGCAAGGAAGGTTGCAAAAGCCACACTTGAACAACCGCCTGGCTTAGCCACGGAAATCGTGGGCTCAAGTCGTAAGCCGAGGACTCCTTCCCCTTGGGCGGAATTGACGGGGCCCTTAAATCCACTCTAAACGGAGAAATAAACCCCCCCCCTCGTTTCTTCCTTCCGTCTCTCTCCCCCCCCCCCTTCCCAACCGTGTCTCGATCCCAGGGCTGTGATCACCGCCGTCAGCAGCGGGGAAGTTTGGCTGTGCCGGGAAGACGCTAGCAAAACCAAGATCTACGTTTCCCAGCTGCAGAAAGGCAAATATTCCGTCCACAAGGCTTAGAGAGTATCCTGCGCGGTGGTGGTGGTGGTGGGAAAAGCCCAGGGGGGGGGGCCTTCGGTAGCCCACCCCTTCCCAAAATCACCCCGGACTTTTTTTTCCCCCCCCTGGAAATGGAAAAGAGCCTTGCTCGCAAGCCAGCGGCTTCCCCCGAGCCTGTCGCAAGGCTGCGGCTGCAAAACGGAAAACGTGAGCTGCTGTTTCTTCCAGGTGACACACACACACACACACACCACACACACACACACACACACACACACACACACACACACACACAGAGAGAGAGACCACCCAGCATCGTGGTACCGGATTGACAGTAGACAATTCTGAAGTGTTTTGTGTTGTCGGCGTCGTTTTTCCTGCGTTTTTAAGGGCCGCTTCCTCAACTTTAAAAAAAAAACTTAAAACTTAAAAAAATGGACTTTAAAAAAAAAAGGGGGGGGGAAGGGAAACCGGTTATTGGGGTGGAAGAAATAACCGGCTGGCCGAAATGGGCCAATAAAAGTACCAAAGTTTTAACTGTTTTCTGTATTCCGGGCTTTTTAATTACGCAGTAGAGGTAATTCTCCACGTGCCACCGTTGGGTTTTAGTGGCCGAAGTTAAGGACGAGGCTGAAAGAACTGATTTATTCGGAGCAACCCCCACGGTCACGGGATCAGATTTCGAGCGCTGGACAAATCGGTATGCATGGGATAGAGGTGGTGCGAAACCACACACACACAGAGACACGGGTTCCACGGAAAAATTAGGAAAAATGTTTTCCCTTTCTTAGAAATCTCATGTTTCACGAAACGCCCACGCTTCCAAGCCAATTCGTATCCCGGAATTACTGTACTTTTAATCTCTTTTTTGTTGGGGGGGGGATCTGCTTCTAAAGGAAACAAGTCAACCCACACGTATTCGGATAGGGTCCCGTTTGCCGTAGCTTTGAATATAAACGGGAAGCACGGTGGATTGTTGCAAGCCAAGTGGGGGCGCTCTCACAAAATGGCTGCCCAAAGCTAGTTATATCAACTGGAGGCTTTAAGCCAGCGTTTCTCAACTTTGGCAACTTCGCGCGGTGTGGACTCCCAGAATTCCCCAGCCAGCAGGCTTTGATATGGGTGGACTTCAACTCCCAGAATCCCCCCCAGCGAGCATGCTTTAAGATGGGTGGACCTCAACTCCCAGAAACCCTCCAGTGAGCATGCTTTAAGGGGGAGGGGACTTCAATTCCCCAGCCAGCAACCTTTTAGCTGGGTGGACTTCAACTCCCAGAATTCCCCAGCCAGCATGCTTTAATATGGGTGGACTTCAATTCCCAGAATTCCCTCGTAGCAGCTATCAAGTATAGAATTCAGCATGTCGGCTTGGGCATTCTGGTGGTTGAAATCCACCCGGCTTAAAGTGGCTGAAGTTGAGAAACCCTAGGTTAGGGGATTCCCCATCACATTCCAGCTGTTAGTACCAACTCCCCAGAGCAGCCGGGAAGAGTAAATTAACTCTCCTCTCTTACCAAGGAGGTGTCAGAATCCATTTATATTCCATTTCTAAACTCCTATCTATGCAGACCTAAACCTCACCCCCTTACTGGATTCTGCCATTCCCAAGGAGGGGAAGAGAAGATGTTAATTGGCCATCCCTATCCATTAGATGTGAGGGACGCGGTGGCTCAGTGGGTTAGGACGCTGAGCTTGTTGATCAGAAGGTCGGCAGTTTGGCGGGTCGAATCCCGAGTGTCGCGTAGCAGAGTGAGCGCCCGTTACGCGTCCCAGCTTCTGCCAACCTAGCAGTTCGAAAGCACGTCAAAATGCAAGTAGAAAAATAGGGACCACTACGGTGGGAAGGTAACAGCGTTCCGTGCGCCTTTGGCGTCTAGTCGTGCCGGCCACATGACCACAGAGACGTCCTCGGACAAGCGCTGGCTCTTCGGCTTTGAAACGGAGATGAGCACCGGCCCCTAGAGTCGGAAACGACTAGCACGCATGTGCGAGGGAACCTTTACCTTTATCCATTAGATGCAAGGTTGTTTATTCAGCCTGCCTGGGGGCCATCATAAAAGACCAGGGAAAAGAACCTTTGAACTGAGAAGAACAAAGAAAGAGGAGTGGGGGGGGGATTCTGGTTTGTATCTCCGATTGGAATTTGAAGGGGAGGAAGCAACGGTGGTGTTGTAAATGCATGGAAGTTCTCTTTTCCCACGAAAGGTTTTGACACATGAAACTTAACTGATCCGGGACTGAACAAATGGACTATGGGGAAGGGTTTTTACTCGGGGGGGGGGGAGGACACTTTAAAAGTATCAGTCTGCGACACAAGTTTCCAGATCCTGCCTAGATTATCCACTGTCAATCACGTTTTAGTAAAAGTTCCTGCTTGGACAATCCTGTCTCCCAAGAGTTCTTCGTTCCTAAGATGTGGATTGGGGTGGGTCCTGACAAGAGGAAGCTTGAAAGGTTGACCCCCCCCCACTCCCAAAGTCTTTGCTGGAAAGCTTTCCTTTGCCGCCGCTTGGCCCCCCTCCCCAAAATCCCCGCTACCTGGCACTTTACGAAGCCCCCACCTGTGTGTCTGTGAGGCGGGGCCAGCATGTGTATGCCAGGGTGACGCCGCTCAACTTCCCCTTTAGGGAACTGGAATAAAAATAAAATAAAATTTAAAAAAAAAACATGAGGCGGGCAGATCCCAGGGTGCCACCCACCTCCTCTTCTCTCCCCGGCTGCCAGCTGCCTGCCCAGGCTTTGGAAGGCAGCCCAGTCCTGGGTGTGCCGACAGCTTTCTGGGTGTGCGACAGCGAAAAATCACATGGACGGGAGAGCCAGGCCCGTGGCGTTCTGGAGGAGCAGCAGCTTTTGAGAAGGTTTGAGCTGGTGGCAAATTTACAACTCTTCCTTTTTTTACTTTATAAATCTCTTCCTTTCTTTTTTCTTTTTGCTGGCCAGTTCCCCAGTTGGGGGTGTCTGCTGCCCTGGGAAGCCCTGGGCTATGGGGAGAAGGGGGCAGGATGGCCCAAAGGTTAAAGCTACAAGTTTATCTATCTGTCTGTCTGTCTGTCTTTCTATCTTATCTATCTATCCACCCACCCACCTACCTACCTACCTACCTACCTACCTACCTACCTATCTATCTATCTATCTATCTATCTATCTATCTATCTATCTATCATCTATCTATCTATCAATCAATCCATCCTTAACCTCTGTCTATCATCTACCTACCTACCTACCTACCTACCTACCTACCTACCTATCTATCTATCTATCTATCTATCTATCTATCTATCTATCTATCTATCTATCATCTATCTATATCTGAATCCAGTTGCTCAGAATTAGAAAAGGGTGGATTATTAGGGTGATAGGAATGGCAGGGAGGGAGGGGGGCATTTTTAAATTGGGGGGGCTTTTGAAAAAGGGGAAGGGGGAAGGGGCGAGAGAAGCTGGCCTGATTTGGGAGTTCTTTCTTTCTTTCTTTCTTTCTTTCTTTCTTTCTTTCTTCCTTCCTTCCTTCCTTCCTTCCTTCCTTCCTTCCTTCCTTCCTTCCTTCCTTCCTTCTTTCTTTCTTTCTTTCTTTCTTTCTTTCTTTCTTTCTTTCTTTCTTTCTTTCTTTCTTTCTTTCTTCTTCTTGACTTCAGTGGTGTTTGCTTAAAATTTAGGGAAAGCGAAGTCACGGGGAGGGGGAAGTCATTTTTAACCGGGGAGGGGGCATTTTCACTTGGTGCTGGAGATCTGCCGCCGCCGCCGCCACCACCCCACCTCTCCATTTTCTTACTGGGCAACGTGGAGCAGAAGCGATTCGCAGGTTTCCCACGTGTGTTTTGCACGTGAAGATGTTCCCCTTAGGGGTTGCAATAGCCCTGCCCATGCTACTCCCCTCCCGCCTCTCCGGAACAGCTAAGCTAATCCACTCCAGTGGGGGTGGGGAAGGAATGGAATGGAATGGAATGGAATGGAATAATGGGATAGAATAGAATTACGGGATAGAATAGAATAGAATAGAATAGAATAGAATAGAATAGAATAGAATAGAATAGAATAGAATAGAATTACGGGATAGAATAGAATTACGGGATAGAATAGAATAGAATAGAATAGAATAGAATAGAATAGAATTACGGGATAGAATAGAATTACGGGATAGAATAGAATTACGGGATAGAATAGAATAGAATAGAATAGAATAGAATAGAATAGAATAGAATAGAATAGAATAGAATAGAATAGAATAGAATAGAATAGAATAGACTAATAGGATAGAATAGAATTACGGAATAGAATAGAATAGAATAGAATACGGAAGAATAGAATAGAATAGAATAGAATAGAATAGAATAGAATAGAATAGAATAGAATAGGAGTTGGAAGGGACCTTGGAGGTCATCTAGTCCAAACCTCTGCTCAGGCAGGAATCCCTATACCATTTCAGACAAACGGTTGTCCAATCTCTTCTTAAAAACTTCCACTGTTGGAGCATTCACAACTTCTGGAGGCAAGTTGCTACTTCTGGATGCTCTCCTCCCCTAGCATTCTTTTCCATCATCCACACCCTCACCTGGACACACCTGGCTGGGATTAGGAATGCGGGGGTGGGGTGAATGGGCAAATAGGATTAGCTTTTGCTCCCAGGTTTTCTTTCTTTGCACCACCTTTGCATTTTTGTCCTCCCTGCAATCCTGCAAAGTAGTCCAGGCCAGGATGGCAACGGACTGGAACGTTGGGAGGAATTTGAACCTGGTTCTGGCCGGGCTTAGTTCCATCTGAAGGGATGCGGTGGCTCAGTGGGTTAGGACGCTGAGCTTCTCGATCAGAAGGTCGGCAGTTTGGCGGGTCAAATCCCGAGTGCCGCGGAACAGAGTGAGCGCCTGTTACTCGTCCCAGCTTCTGCCAACCTAGCAGTTCGAAAGCATGTAAAAATGCAAGTAGAAAAATAGGGACCACTCCGGTGGGAAGGTAACAGCGTTCCGTGCGCCTTTGGCATCTAGTCATGCCGGCCACATGACCACGGAGACGTCCTCGGACAAGCGCTGGCTCTTTGGCTTTGAAACGGAGATGAGCACCGGCCCCTAGAGTCGGAAACGACTAGCACGCCTGTGCGGGGAAACCTTTACCTTTACCTAGTTCCGTCTGAGCATACGCACAACTCATTTAAACCTGGGTTGAAGGTAAAAAAATCTCCTCTGAGCTCGGCCTGGAACCGTTCATAAAAAAGGAAAATACAGGCAGCCCTCAACTTACAGCAGTTCATTTAATGACCAACAGCACTGAAAAAAGAGACTTGTGGCCGTTTTTCATACCTACGACCGTTGCAGGAGATCAAAATTCGGATGCCCGACAACTGACTCGTATATCTGACGTCTGCCGTATCATGTGATCCCCTTTTGCGACCTTCTGACAAGCAAAGTCTATGGGGGACGCCAGATTTGTTTCAACAACCGTGGGACTAGCTTAACAACTGTAGTGATTCAGTTAACAGCTGTGGCATGAAAGGTCGTAAAATGGGACAAAACTCACTTAACTGTTGTTTAGCAACAGCTATTTTGGGCTTAGTCAAGGACTAGCTGTATTTCATATGGAGAGCAAGTTCGGTCTAGCGGTCAAGGCATCAGACTGAAACCAGGCAATTGTGAGTTCTAGTTCTAGCATGAGAGCCAGCTGGGTGATTCTGGGCCAATCACCGGGAGACAGTGAGTTCTAGTCCTGCCTTAGGCGTGAAAGCCGGCTGGGTGACTTGGGGCCAATCACCAGGAGACGGTGAGTTCTAGTCCTGCCTTAGGCATGAAAGCCGGCTGGGTGACTTGGGGCCAATCACCAGGAGACGGTGAGTTCTAGTCCTGCCTTAGGCTTGTTGGCTGGTTGACTCTGGGCCAATCACCAGGAGATGGTGAATTCTAGTACCGCTTCACGCATGAAAGCCCCCTGGGTGACTCTGGCCAGTTACTAGGCGACAGTGAGTTCTAGTCTCACCTTAGCCACGAAAGTCAGCGGAGTGACTTTGGGCCAGTCCCTCTCTCTCAGCCCAGCCTACCTCACAGGGTTATTGTTGCAGGAAAAAAAATAAAGAGGAGAAAGATGTATTGGCTATGTTCTCCGCCTTGAATTATTTGTACAAATAATAAAGGCAGGATACAAATTAATAAACAGAAACAAATGAAATATGTGCTGTTCCTGGAAAGGGGGTGGGGGTGGGCCTTTCCTACAGAAATAGTTCTGTCTTCAGGGAAGATGCCCAGAGCCTCAGCAAAACGTGGGCGATTCTCTGTGCAAGTGCCGCCTCCGATCTCAAACGAGATTTATTTTTTTGGCAAGAGGCGGGGGAAAAAAAACATCCATTCCAGTCATTAATCTTTCTGATAATATTTGATGCTCTGCGGGAGATGCATGAAATCTCTCGCCCACCCCCCAAAAAATTCCCTAAATGAATTTCTCCCTCTGGGAGGGGGGGCAGACAGGACCCAAAATTTTGCAATTCTTTTAAAATATTTTCTTTCTGGTTTGTTTTTTTTTCCCAACCCTCCTCCCTCTCTCATTTTTTTCCCCTCCCCAGATTGCTGTTCCACGTGGACCCCTGCCATGGCGCTGACTCACAGCTTCTCGCCCCCGCTGTGTTTTGCAACAGCTCAAGGTTGGCACTGCCCATGCTTAACTTCCTCCCCCCCCCCCGCACCCTCCATCACACACCAGTTGTGACTCCACCGAAAATGGGAAGCTTTTGGCTCTGATTTTCGGAAAAGGACTTGAAAGGTTGTTCCCCTTTTAGCGTGGCTTTCTTGAGGGGAAAAAGCCAGAAAATTGAAAAAGAAGCTTTTTTTTTTTGCTTGCAAAATGTCTCGTTACCGTAAGGCTGGCTTTTCCTAACCAAGGAGGAGGAATACAGAATGACAGAGCTGGAAGGGACCTTGGAGGTCATCTAGTCCAACCCGCTGCACAGGCAGGAAACCCTATACCATTTCAGACAGATGACCCTCCAGCCCCTTCTTAAAAACCTCCAGTGTTGGAGTACCCACAATTTCTGGTGGCAAGCTGTTCCACTGATTAATTGTTCTCACTGTCAGGAAGTTTCTCCTTAGTTCCAGGTTGCTTCTCTCCTTGATTAGTTTCCATCCGTTGCTTCTCGTCCTGCCTTCAGGCGCTTTGGAGAAGAGGTTGAACCCCCCCCTCTTCTTTGGGGCAACCCCTCAAATACTGGAAGACTGCTATCCTGTCACCCCTAGTCCTTCTTTTCATCAAACTAGACATACCCAATTCCTGCAACCGTTTTTTATGTGTTTTAGCCTCCAGTCCCCCAATCTTCTTTGTTGCTCTTCTCTGCACTCTTTCTTAGTTAGAGTCTCAGCCTTTTTTTTTTAATATTGTGGTGACCAGAACTGGATATAGTATTCCAAGTATGGTCTTTACCAGTACACTGTTTATATTAAATAAATAAATAAATAATAAATATATTAATTATTTTATTTTATTTTATTTTATTATTATTATATTATATTATATTTTATATTATATTTTATATTATATTATATTTTATTATATTTTATTATATTATATTATTATATTATATTATATTATTATATTATATTATATTATATTATATTATATTATATTATATTATATTATATTATATTATATTATATTATATTATATTATAATATTATATTATATTATATTATATTATATTATATTATATTATATTATATTATTATATTATATTATATTATATTATATTATATTATATTATATTATATTATATTTATTATATTATATTATATTATATTATATTATATTATATTATATTATATTATATTATATTATATTATATTATATTATTTATTATTCTGGGAGTTGAAGTCCACAAGTCATAAGAGGGCCAAGTTTGAAGACCCCTGTCGTATGCTCTTCTTATTGTCGTTCCGTCCATGGTGATTTCTTTTTGATTCTTTTCAGCTCCTCCAAGAAGTTAGAGGAGCCCCATCCTTCATCTCCTGACCAGGATGGCCTCCAACCCCACCTATGATTATCCTGAGCCCTATGCCAACCCCCGAGGAGGGGCTGCGGCTTTGCCCCGCAACGTCAGCCTGGTGGGACGACTGCGACTCACCCAGCCCGTTTGGCTTCAGCTGGACATCAATTCGGCTACGGCCCTCCACGTCTTGCAACGGGAACCGGCCGGGGTAACGACCAGGGTTAGGACCTAGGAGTGAGGAGCAGGGTTAGGAGGACCTAGGAGGAGTAAGGACTGGGGTTAGGACCTAGGAGGAGTGAGAACCACAGTTAGGACCTAGGAGGAGTAAGGACCGGAGTTAGGAGGAGCTAGGAGGAGTAAGGACTGGGGTAGGACCTAGGAGGAGTGAGGACCATGGTTAGGACCTAGGAGGAGTAAGGACCGGGTTTAGCAGGAGCTAGGAGGAGTAAGGACTGGGGTAGGACCTAGGAGGAGTGAGGACCATGGTTAGGACCTAGGAGGAGTAAGGACCGGGGTTAGGAGGAGCTAGGAGGAGTAAGGACTGGAGTTAGGACCTAGGAGGAGTGAGGACCATGGTTAGGACCTAGGAGGAGTAAGGACCGGGGTTAGGAGGACCTAGGAGGAGTAAGGACTGGGGTTAGGACCTAGGAGGAGTGAGGACCATGGTTAGGACCTAGGAGGAGTAAGGACCGGGGTTAGGAGGAGGAAGAATTCCCCTTCTCTTGCTTCGTCTGTAGCATCCCCCAATTTCTTGTTTCCGCAGACATTTCTGGTGCGAAGGTCCGACACCCGCCAGTGCCAAGTTCTTTGCCTCCGTCTTTTGAATGACTCGTCGCCTGCTTTTGTGACAACTTACCGTTTACACCAGGAACGGGCAGGTAAGAGCAGGCTGGCATTTTCGAAGAAAGTAGGAGATTCCCATCACTGAGAATCAGTGGAAAACTCACATGATTTGAACAGAAAAGTAGATTCTCCGTATTTTTCCTGCGCTGGACATTGTACACAGATAGTCTTGGATTTATAATCATTCGTTTGGTGACCATTTGAAGTTACAAAAGGCCTCTGAAAAACAGTGACTTACGACCGTTTTTTCTGCACTTAACGACCGTTGCAGTACCCCGTGGTCACACGATCCAAATTCAGACGCTGACTCATATTTATGACGGTTGCGGTGTCTCCCGCAGTCTGCCACCTTCTGACGAGTAAAGTCAATTTTGGAAAGTCAATTTTCCTTCCAAGTACAGGTTAATCCTTGACTTACGACCAGAATTGAGCCGGAAATTTCTGTTGCAAAGCGAGACAATCGTTAAGTGAGTTTTACCCCATTTTATGACCTTCCTTTCCACAGTTGCTAAGCGAATCATTGCAGTTATTAAGCTAATAACATGGTTGTTAAGTGAATCTGGCTTCTCCCTTGACTTTGCTTGTGAGAAGGTCACAAAAGAGGATCACGTGACCCCCGGGACACAGCAACCGTCCTAAATATGAGTCTAAGCATTGGAATTTTGATCCTGTGACCCCGGGGGATGCTGCAATGGTTGTAAGTGTGAAAAATGGTCGTAAGTCCCTTTTCTGACTGCCATTGTAGCTTCAAACGGTCGCTAAACGAACTGTTGTAATTCGAGGACTACCTTTATTCTGCATTATTTTTTGCAACAGATTTTCAGATGGAAATGAATCCCAAATCTGTTGAGAAGATGAGAAGGCCTTTTTCTCCTCTTAAATATTTTAACATCCTCTTAATATATATATATTTTAAATTCTAGCTATTACACTGGAAGGATCCGATCGGAGTTTTCCCACGCTTCTTCATCTCGTTGCTTTTTATTGCTCAGTTCCGTAAGTGATTTTGGCAAAATCTTTGGAGGGTTGAAGGCATCGAACATATCCAGAAAATGGGTCAGTTCACTAACCAAGTTAAGGGCTTCCCATGAAAGCATACCATCTTACCTGTAAATGTTTTTTTTTAAAAAATCGTAATGTCATGTGTGCGAACAACCACTTTAAATTTAATCTAAACTTGCTTTAAACTTATTAATTTTTGTAACAGAGCTGTCGAAGTCTGGAATTTCTTACCCGATTCAGTTGTCTCAGCTACTAACTGTCCCAGTTTTAATGCCAACTTAATTTCTGTGGACCTCACCCCATAACTATAAGGGGTCGTGTGTAACTGCACTAATGTGCCTGTCATTCCCGTCACATTTTCATTTTGTTCATTTGAATTTGTAATTTTTGTTGAAAGAAAGAAAGAAAGAAAGAAAGAAAGAAAGAGGGAGAGAAAGAAAGAAAGAAAGAAAGAAAGAGGGAGAGAAAGAAAGAAAGAAAGAAAGAAAGAAAGAAAGAAAGAAAGAAAGAAAGAAACGAAGGAAGGAAGGAAGGAAGGAAGGAAGGAAGGAAGGAAGGAAGGAAGGAAGGAAGGAAGAAAGAAAGAAAGAAAGAAAGAAAGAAAGAAAGAAAGAAAGAAAGAAAGAAAGAAGAAAGAAAGAAAGAAAGAAAGAAAGAAAGAAAGAAAGAAAGAAAGAAAGAAAGAAAGAAAGAAAGAAAGAAATTGGGGAGGCTCCGAACTGGCTTTGCAGTCTTTTCCAAACTACAAAATATATATTTTTACAAAAAAATCCTTCAAATATTAAATTTTAAACCATTCTTATGACCAATTTAGTTTAGCACCTGTTTGAAATTACGACGGGACTGAGTGTCAGAATCCATTTATATCACATTCATAAATGTATGTTTAAAACATTATCCACCCCCCTATGGATTCTGCCATCTCCCGAGGAAGGAGGAGCGGATGTGGATTCAGCCTGCCTTAGGTTATTTCAAAGGCCAAGGGAACCTTTTGAACTGGGGGGGAACAGCAGGCATATACATAGAATGAAGGCTACTGCTAAGCTTGTAAGCCGCCCTGAGTCTTCAGAGAAGGGCGGGATATAAATGCAATTAAAATAAAAAAATAAAAAAAAATAATTCTGGAGAGGAAGAAGGCAATAACCATAAAGATTCGAAGTTCCTTTTTTCCCCCCCACGAAAGGGATGACACGAAGTAGAAGGATGGGGGCTGACCAAATGGGATTGAGGGGAGGGGGGTTGAACCGGGTACCCTTTATAAAATTTCAATTTGTAAAACAATACTAAGTCCTGTCTTGTATTCCCACAACCAAGCATGTCCTAGTAAAGATTCCTTTTGGACTAGAACTGACTCCAAGAGATTTTGTCTTCCTCAGACGTGGACTGGGGTGGGTCCTGACACTGAGAAAGGTGACGCACACTCGGTCCTTGGATTATGACCGTCACAACCTCCCCATAGTCAGGTGATCAGAATTTGGGCTCTTGGCGACTAGCGTGCGTTTGTGACAATTGCAGGGGTTCGTGGGATTCCCCATTTCTGACACTCCCGACCAGCAAAGTCAATGGGGCAAGCCAGATTTGCTTAGTGACCTGTGATTCGCTTAACAACTGAAGTGGTTCACTTATTAACAACTCTGAGAAAACTCTGGATGAGCTTCTCTTTTTTCCCTCCCCCCCCCTTTAAGGGATGTCCTGCCTCTTCCTCTACGTCTCCCGCAGCCCATCTGGGAGGCTTCAACCTGCCAGGAGCTGGAAGCCATCGCTCACCTGGGCCTAGGTAAGATTTCGACCACCTTCACCTTTGATGCTCCACCAATCCACACACCTGTGCCTTGAGAAGGTACTATAGGTCCGCCTGCTTGCGCAGGGGGCTGGACTAGAAGACCTCCAAGGTCCCTTCCAGCTCTATTCTATATCCCATAATTTTATTCTGACCCACTATTTTATTCTATTCTATTCTATTCTATTCTATTCTATTCTATTCTATTCTATTCTATTCTATTCTATTCTATTCTATTCTATTCTATTCTATTCCATTCTCTTCTGTATTTCTCTTCTCTTCTCTTCTCTTCTCTTCTCTTCTCTTCTCTTCTCTTCCCTTCCCTTCCCTTCCCTTCCCTTCCCTTCCCTTCCCTTCCGTTCTATTTCATTCCTATTCTATTCTATTCTGTTCTGTTCTGTATTTGTATTCTGTAATTCTATTCTATTCTATTCTATTCTATTCTATTCTATTCTATTCTATTCTATTCTATTCTATTCTATTCTATATTTAAATTCTATTCTATTCTATTCTATATTTAAATTCTATTCTACATTCCTATTCTATTTTACACTTCTATTCTACTGTATTCTACATTTCTATTCTATTCTATTCTATTCTATTCTATTCTATTCTATTCTATTCTATTCTATTCTATTCTATTCTATTCTATTCTATTCTATTCTATTCTATTCTATTCTATTCTATTCTATTCTATTCTATTCTATTCTATTCTATTCTTATCTGGGCCTCTGGATCTTTGAGTCTCTGGGCCCAGAAGCCTGATGTTAGGGTAGTACTGCTTTACACTCTAAGGCCACATTAGGAATATTGTGTCCAGTTCTCCTCACCACTAAGAGGTTGAGATCTTAGGAAGAGTGCAGAGAAGAGCAATAAAGATGATAATGGGATACTGGAGGCTAAAACATATGGTGAACAGTTGAAGGAACTAGGTATATCCAGTCTAAAGAAGAGAAGGATTAGGAGTGATATGATAGCCATATTTCAACATTTGGGGGGCTGCCACAAAGAAGCGGGGGGTCAACCTATTCTCCAAAGCACCTGAAGGCAGGACAAGAAGCAACGGATGGAAACTAATCAAGGGGAGAAACAATCTGGAACTAAGGAGAAACTTCCTGACAGTGAGGACAATTAATCAGAGGAATAAGTTTCCTCCAGAAGCCGTGGGTGCTCCATCACTGGAGACTTTTAAGAAATTAGACAGCCATTTGTCTGAAATGGTATAGGATTTCCGGTCTTGGGTAGGGGGTTGGACTAGAGGACCTCTGAGGTCCCTCCCAGTCCAATAATTCTATGTTCTTTTCCTTCTCCTGCAGAATTCTGGAATTCCTCTCTCAATGCCAAGGGATCCACCCAGCTGGCTTCATTGGGATCGACTTCCGGCACGGATGCACTCCCTCCATCCCATCCCCTGAGAGACCCCCAAGATCCAAACAGGCCCCATATGGGTAGGGAACAGCCCACCCAAGCCTCTGGCCTTCCCCCCACCTGTCTGGATAGCCCGTCCCTTGAAGACGTGAGCGTCCGGCGCCAGTATTACAAGAGTAACATCAAGGTGCAAGTCTCCACCGAGGCTGCCAGCCCCCTGTCCCCCCCGGCTGCTCCACCACCCCCCATTCCTGTTGGGAAGAAGAAGAGGAAGACCCCTCTCCATCCACCCCAGCCCCCTGGCCCCGATGGGAAAAGTCAATTTTCCAACAGCAACTTTTCCATGGACAAAGCAGCACCTGGGAACTACTGCACAACACAGAAGAATTCCTGAAACAGAACATTGTTTTCTTCCTCAGCTTCGTTGGGTCAGCCGCTGTGAGCGATGGATGAAAAACAGGTGGGGGTGCCTGGTAGGGAACACTGCCACTGCCCCCCCTCCATTGCTCAAAACTGGGCCTCGGAGTCCAAAACTACATTTCCAGTTCGCCTGAGTCCTTTTTGGGTTGCAGATACATAGGAAATGGAAGACAATGTTGTATCCAAGGCAGAAATACAGGTAGTCCTCAAGTTGTCACCATGGTCAGGATTGGAGGTTCCATTGCAGTTGTTAAATGAGTCACACCTGGTTTTAAAGCCTTTTTTGCCACGGTTGTTAAGGGAATCGTGCAGATGTTAAATCCAGCTTCCTCCATTAACTTTGCTTGCCTGAAACGTTAGAAATTCTGTATGTATATAGCACTGCAGATCAAACAAGGTGTACAGTCACCATGTGCTTTACTCCTTAACTGTTTAACTGAAAGAACATAGAGTGTGTATGTATGTACGTCTATCTATCTATCTATCTATCTATCTATCTATCTATCTATCTATCTATCTATCTATCTATCTATCTATCTATACACACACACACACACACACACACACACACACACCATAGATCCAAACTTGTAAACACTGCCATGTCCTGGCTGAATACTACTGTAGTTGTTGCACAAAAATACATTCCAGCAATGAATTCCAACAGGAAACTATTTTGGATAATCACAAAGGTGATCGATCACACGATCCCGGGATGCTACAACTGTCATAAAAACATCTCGGGATGAAGCGATGGTTATAAGTGCGCGTAAATCACTTTGGATTTTCGATCGCCTGGCCACAAGGATGCTATGGCCGTTGAAAAGCGTGAGGACTGGCTGTGTATGTCACTTTTTACAGCACTGTCGTAACTTTAAATTGTCGCTCAGCGGTTCTCAGTTGAGCGTGACCTGCAACGAGGTGAGATATCAACCCTCAACTCAACTTAAAAGTTTGACGCCAGCAAGGAAATTGTTTCTTATGGCGCAATTTGCCCCGTTGTGTGTCACAAAGCTGGTGCGATGGCTTGGGGTTAGCTGGCGAGAGATTTGGGAGGATGAACTTTGGAGAGGAAAAAAAAGGCATCTACAGGTAGTCCTCGTCGTACGACAGTTCCCTTAGTGACCATTCAAAGTTACAACAGCACGGGAAAAAGGGACTTAGGACCGTTTTTTCACACTAGCATCCCTCTGGTCACGTGTTCATAATTTAGAGACTTGGCAACTGACATGATTTACTACTCAATTGTGTTATTAATTTAACAGCTGTGGCAAGAAAGGTCATAAAACTCACTTAACAGCTGTCTCACTTAGCAACAGATATGTCGGGCTCAATTCTGCTCGTAAGTTGACGACTACCTGGCTCGGCATCAGGACCACGAAAAGCTGCATACGAACTGATTGTTTTTTTAAAAAAAAATGAATCAAAGCCATTTATACATTGAAGAATCCTCGAATCGTAGCATTGGAAGGAGCCCTAGAGGGCATCTAGTCCAACCCCTTTCTCAGGGCAGGCTCTGCTAGAGCATTTCTGATCAATGACCCTCCAGTCTCTGTTTTGAAACCAGCTTACCTGGCAAAGCTGTCAGCGTGAAAAGGCAAAATATACCTGCTGCTTTGGGTTTTTCTGGAGCAAAACAGATCATTTTTAAAGATTTTCTTAACTCGTTTATAACAACGTCAGCCAGTTTGTGTTGGACAGAGTACAATTCAGAGGTATAATTTTATGTGTTTATATAAGCTTAGGTCAAATCAGGACATTTAAAGGTATAGTTAGTATCTAGTTACCTGCTAGTATTTTGTGTGTGGCTTTTTCCTTTCTCTACTTAAAAAAAACAAATATTGATATTCCTCTGTGGCCTCCCAATATTTGAAGAGGTAAACTATTGTGCTGTGGTCGAATGTTTTTGCTACTAAACGTTTACTAGTGTTATTTGGTTGCTGTTACTTTATATATATATATATATATATATATATATATATATATATATATATATATATATATATATATATATATATATATATATATATATATATATATATATATATATATATATATATATATATATATATATATATATATATATATATATATATATATATATATATATATATATATATATATATATATATATATATATATATATATATATATATTGGGTGCAGCCTCTTCTGTGAAAAGCAGGCATTTCAAAAGAGTTCAAATAAAGTTCATTAATAAAAACACATTTATGTCTCTGTACGTTTCACTTTATTTCCTTTCTTTTCCTTTCCTTTCTTTTCCTTTCCTTTCCTCTCCTCCCCTCCCCTCCCCTCCCTTACCCTCCCTTCCCTTTTTCCTTTCTATTTCTCTTCCCGGATTTCTTTACTTTTTCCTTCCTTCCTTCCTTCCTTCCTTCCTTCCTTCCTTCCTTCCTTCCTTCCTTCCTTCCTCCCTCCCTCCCTCCCTCCCTCCCTTCCTTCCTTCCTTCCTTCCTTCTTTCCTTCCTCCCTCCCTCCCTCCTTCCCTTCCTTCCTTCCTTCCTTCCTTCCTTCCTTCTTTCCTTCCTCCCTCCCTCCTTCCCTTCCTTCCTTCCTTCCTTCCTTCCTTCCTTCCTTCCTCCCTCCCTCCCTCCCTCCCTCCCTCCCTCCCTTCCTTCCTTCCTCCCTCCCTCCCTCCCTCCCTCCCTCCCTTCCTTCCTTCCTTCTTTCCTTCCTCCCTCCCTCCTTCCCTTCCTTCCTTCCTTCCTTCCTTCCTTCCTTCCTTCCTTCCTCCCTCCCTCCCTCCCTCCCTCCCTCCCTTCCTTCCTTCCTTCCTTCCCCCTAACCCTTTTGTTTTCACCTTACTATGAGTTCTTCTTACTTTTTTATTCTGTATTCCAGATTTTAATCAAGTTTATTTCCAAAACAACTGCTTTCTTCCCAGCTGTTTTTCTTCCCTGCCCAATGTGTGGGGGGGGGGGCAGAAAAAAAGGAGGTCTTCCTAGTGGTTAGAGTTAACCGGATTGGGGGGGGTCTGGGTTAACTTATCCCCCCGGCCACCGCAAGCCCCTTTTCCAGGCAAGGCAAGAGGCGGGCCGACCAGACAAAGGCTGACCTCATCGGCTCCTAGCAAGCCACGAATATCGGTGAGGTGTCAATTAATGATTAAAAGGGGTTACCAGGTTGGAGAAGGTTCAGAAGGCGCCCAGCTCCGCCATGGCACACAGTGAGTGGGGACCTTGGGGAAATTTGACAGGTGGGCCCACAGGTGGGGAGGGGGAACTAAATCAGACGACTCGACTTAAGGACTACAATTGGCTTTGCCTGTCAGAAGGTCGCCAAAGGGGATGGCGGGTGACCCCCCCCCCCGGGACTTTGCGACCGTCATAAATAGGAGTCGGTTGGCCAGCATCTGCATTTTGATCACCTGACCCTGGGGGAGGCTGCAACGCTTCTAAAGGTGAAACGTGGCCGTAACTTGCTTTTTTTCTAGTGCCGTTGTAACTTTGAACGGTCGCTAAATGAAGTCTTTGTAAGCCAAGGACCGCCTGTATGATATGCAGGACTTTCAGAGATGGCCAAAGACACGAAGCAACAAATGGAAAGTGATCAAGGAGATAAGCGAGCGAGCTAGAAGCTAAGGAGTGAGAACAATTAACCAGTGGAACTCCTTGCCTCCAGAAGTTGTGAACGCTCTGACAGTGGAAGTTTTTAAGAAGAGACTGGACAGCCATTTGTTAGGAATGGGATAGGGTCTCCTGCCTGAGCAGGGGGTTGGACTAGACGACCTCCAAGGTCCCTTCCAGCTCTGTTATTCTGTTATTCCCTTGCCAAAGTGTTGGGGAAAATAAGAGGGCAAGATGAATTTCAGCGAGGGTGCTGATCCTGGCCTATGGCTTGGCTTTAAACTGGGTTGAAGGCTTCATCCCTTCTCCCTCGGAGGGTCAGATCTCTGCAGTTCCCGATGGAGAAACTTGAGAACCAGTAACTTCATGCAGGTTCGGTAACCCTCCCTTCATCAAATCAATGTTATTGCCAGAGGCTATAGAATTTTCTAAATTGAGGGAACGGAGGGATTTTGCCCCTTCCTTTTGGAACTGGGAACTTGGCTGATGGATTAGAGCGCTGCAGGACTGCCCAAGTTGCTAGTCCTCAAGGTTCTCCGTCAGGAGTTAGTTGCAGAGAGCTGCTGAGCCGAGAGCTGTGGTGCCGGGACAGGAGGAACATGCTCAGTGATCGAATGGGCTTTAACTAAAAATACATTTAAAGAACCGTTACTGGATGACCAGAGCATGATCAGTTTCACTTTTTAAAGATCGCAGAGACGTACAATAGCAGTTTTGTGAAGAGCTTGGAAGGCAAATGCAATATTTTGTGTGTGTGGGGGGGGGAAGCATGCGTGAGATGCCAGTTTGGTACCCCCCCTTTTTTAAATAGAGAATTGGCAACGTTTAATCAAAGGAATTTGTCCAACGGTCTTGCTTTGTGTCCTTCAGTTATTGTAGTATATTCTTTAAAGTATGTAAGCCTTGATAGGCAAGCTTTTTTAGTTAGGCTAGCTTAAGATGTTGTGTGAGCCCTGTTGGTATGATTCTTCTTCTCCTTCTCTTTCTCCTTCTCCTTCGCAGCTGTCTTTTCTCCCTCCCTTCAATTCTTTCTCCTTCCTTCCTTCCTTCCTTCCTTCCTTCCTTCCTGCCTTCCTTCCTTCCTTCCTGCCTTCCTTCCTTCCTTCCTTCCTTCCTTCTTTCCTTCCTTCCTTCCTTCCTTCCTTTCTTTCTTTCTTTCTTTCTTTCTTTCTTTCTTTCTTTCTTTCTTTCTTTCTTTCTTTCTTTCTCTTTCTTTCTTTCTTTCTTTCTTTCTTTCTTTCTTTCTTTCTTTCTTTCTTTCTTTCTTTCTTTCTTTCTTTCTTCCTTCCTTCCTTCCTTCCTTCCTTCCTTCCCTCCCTCCATCCTATTGTTTTTCCAGCCCTTATTTCTAGCTTTTTACTTAGCCAGCCTCAACTGCTTGTGTAAATTCAGGCCATCGTCATCAGCACCATGCTCATCATCCTTATTCTTACTCTTATTATGATTAGTCCAGTTGTCAATATCATCCCAGTCCTCAGCGCTAGATTCCTACTCAGCCTGGCTCAACAGGGTTGTGTGAATCCAGCCAGGGTTTTTAACGCTGCTGAGGCCGTCTGGATCAGGGCTGGTGCTTTACCCTTGAGGTCGGCACATTTTTCCTTGCCTAGCAGTTCCCTTTTCCTCCTCTGCACAGGCTTTTGATGACCTTCACCCAATTCTTTATCTGTTGCGTATCACAATCCTTCTCTGGCCGTGATCTTCGGTCCTCCGATTCCAGCGTCTGCTGGCGTCCAAAGGTCCGACTGCCTCTCTAAAATCTGCCACCTCTTCCTGTCGGGATCAAGTCCTGGATTTGCCTCCAACTCACACCGTCCCCCCCCCCACACTCCTCTCTCCTTTTTTGCAAAATTCCCCATCAGTTTTCTCCCTTGAGAAACAGAAGAGAGAGACAGTGTAAGAAAAGAATCATAGAAGGGACCCAGGAGATCTTCTGAGAGCTGAATGCAACGACATTTCATTTTAATGTATGCTCATTAGTGTATATTTAAAGTGACAATAAAGTTCTGTTCTGTTCTGTTCATATTCCATTCCATTCCATTCATGTTCTATTCTATTCTATTCTATTCTATTCTATTCTATTCTATTCTATTCTATTCTATTCTATTCTATTCTATTCTATTCTATTCTATTCTATTCTATATTCCATGCCATTCCATTATATTCCATTATTCTATTCTATTCTATTCTATTCTATTCTATTCTATTCTATTCTATTCTATTCTATTCTATTCTATTCTATTCTATTCTATTCTATTCTATTCTATTCTATTCTATTCTATTTTCCATTCCATTATATTCCATTATTCTATTCTATTCTATTCTATTCTATTCTATTCTATTCTATTCTATTCTATTCTATTCTATTCTATTCTATTCTATTCTATTCTATTCCTAAAAAATAATTAGGCTTTTACTATTTTTGAATATTTTTATTATTATTTTCCCCCAAAACAGCACCCAAGGACTCCCCCCGTCATCTGATGCTCCAGTTCTGGGAAGAACACTCACGAAATTCCTCGCTGGAAGAAATGATGTTGGATTCCGGAGCTCAGCAACTCACTCTGGAAGATACCCCTGAGATACTCAGTCTGTTACCTTTCCTGGAAGGACAGGAGGTGTTAGAACTGGGAGCCGGGATAGGGTGAGTGACGGCGAGATCAGGAAGAATATTGAACTTCTTGTGGTGTGATTGCAGAATCAGCCAGATGTTTAGACTGGATTTGGGACTGACCACAGCACTGGGAAAAAAAGTAACTTGTGACCTTTTTTTCACGATTAGGATTGTTGCAGCATCCCCCGTGGTCAAAACTAGGGTGCTTAGCAATATTTTATGAAGGTTGCAGAGTGTCCCCAGGGGGATCACGTGATCCCCTTTGGCGACCTTCCGACAAAGTCCATGGGGAAGCCAGGTTTACTTCAGGACCGTGGGACTAACTTCAGAATTGCAGCGATCAGCTTAACAGCGGTAGCAAGAAAGGGCATAAAATTTGCTTAACAACGGTCTTGCTTAGCAACGGAAATTTTGGTCCTCAGTCGCGACTTACCTGTATTGCTTCTGCGGTGAAACTGTATATAATTCCCTTCCTTCTGTCTTCTTCAGCCGATTCACCGGATCTTTAGCAGAATTAGCCCGTCACGTTACCGCGGTCGATTTTATGGATAGTTTCCTCAACCGGAATCGGCAAGGAAACCGCCACCGGACCAACATCACGTTTTTGCAGGCTGATGTCACCAATTTGGAATTCCCAAGCCAGAGGTGCGAATAAATGTTTATTCGATCGGTTTCCAAACGAACTTAACTTTGTCGCTTTGCCCAGCGAAAGATTTCAAAGCTGACAATGTGAAACGTTAAAAAAAGAAAAGAAAAGAAAAGAAATAAATCGGAGAGGCGTTTGGTCCTAAAGCAAAAGCTGATTGAATGTCTCTTTTTCAAACAAACGCCAGGCTACGGAAACAAGAAAAAAAATGGTTTAAAGCAACGTATTAGGCAAAATGCAAGCAGGACCTCCCAGAATGTTATGTGTGAGAATTGATGTACTGTATATTTAAGGACAAACACTTTACTGATGTGTTGAAACAGAGGTTTCAAAATGCAAGATCCCAATTTTATTCAGGCAGGCCTTCCTTGCTAGGAAATACAGACATCCCCCCCATTCCGTAAGTTATCTATTTCTTTTTTTGCATCTCCCCTTTATGATTTTTCAAAATAACTCAAGGTGGTGAACATATCCATCACAGCTTCCTCCCTTTATTTTCTCCAAAACGACAACCCTGTGAGGTGGGCTGGGCTGAGACAGAGAGAAGGACTAGCAGCCCAAAGTCAGCCAGCTGGCTTTCATACCTAAGCAAACACAGCAATTCATTTGCTTACAAGAATCTAGAGCAGGGGTAGGCAACCTCGGCTCTTTTATGACTCATGGACTTCAACTCCCAGAATTCCTCAGGATTCAGTCCATGAGTCATAAAAGAGCCGAGGTTGCCTAACCCTGCTCTAGAGTTTAGCCCCTTGTGTGAATGCAGCCAAAAAAACCCATACTTGTTCTATTTTGCAAATATGAAGGTTATGGAGGTGTATTGCAAACGTCTGCCCTCTGGTGGCTGAGGTTGGCTGTTGCACGTGTTCACTCAAATTCCTCGGCTTTCCAAAGGACGGTAAATATGCTGCCCTCTGGTGGCTGAGATGTGTCATTGCACTTTTCTTGGAAAGGACTTAATTTTAAGAGGAGAAAAAGCAGAGAGAACAGGTCTGCCCTCTGCTGGCTCCATTTGGTCATTGCATCAGCTATGGGAAGTGATGGCACTGTTTAAAAAGGCTGGGCAATGCTGCCCTCTGGTGTTTGGCTTTCAGCATTGCACCTATGGAAAAAATGTTTGCATTCAAGAGAGATTAGGATGTAAATCTTCTCTTCCTAGAGAGAGGCAAAGGCAAAATAAAAAAATAAAATAGTTATAATAAATCAATAAATAATAAAAAAAAATAGTCCTCTTCCAAAAAAGGCAAAAACACCAGGAAAAAAAGCCCCGCCAAAATGGGGCTAGCAAAGGGATCCTTTAAGAGGATTTTTAATTATTCCAAAGGGCACAATAATGTAACTGGATTTAGTCATTTTACCAATCTTAGCCAGGGTTATCCACAACATTTTTGTAAACTTCGAATCGTGGTGAACTCACATCCTCCGGGTGATCGGCCTAGAGTTAGCCAACTGGCTTTTATTGTCTGAGGCAGGACTAGAACTCACCGTGTCCGGGTGATTGGCTCAAAGTCACCCAGCCAGCTTTCATGGCTAAAGCAGGACTAGAACTCACCGTCGCCTGGTGATTGGCCCAAAGTCACTCAGCTGGCTTCCATGCTAAGGCGGGACTAGAACTTCCCAGTTGATGATGCTTTCTGATTTCAAATGTACAGAATATAAAATGCAAATTTGAAATTCCAGCAAGAACCTACATTTTTCTGATTATTTATTTGTCCTCCAAATTTTAGCTTTGACCTCATCTTCTCCAACTGGCTGTTCATGTACCTGTCGGACACCGAGCTAAACGCTTTGGCCCAGAAGATGCTATTGTGGCTACGACCACAGGGCCATATTTTCTTCCGGGAATCGTGTTTTTACCAGTCAGGTGAGTCCACCTGAGAAAACCAGATCCAAATCACATTTGGAAACTGAGGCATTGAAGTGTCAGGATTACATCCAGACTAATGTCCTCTCATCTTGGGTAGGTGGACTACAGCTCTCAGCGGTGTTCCTACTGCCTGTGGAATTCTGGGAGTTGAAGTCTACACATCTGTCCATGCCCCACTTTGGAAAAGCTGGATCCAGATGTGTTGGTTGCATAAAACGTTCTTAGGTACGCTTAGTTGGTTCTGGAAGCAGCCAAAATGTGGAACCATAAACTAACCAGAGTTAGTTGACTGAGATTATGATGACGATGGTAACAGGAGTGATATAAAAGTCACTTCAGTCTTTCATTGATGTGGGTAAATGTCAGTGTGAATCTGGTTGGGGGGGTTGGTTTCCATCTGCAAACCCCAGCAGCAGAAAAGTCAACATTAACCACGATTCAAAGCTTACAAAAATGTAAGGGATAACTCTGGCTAAGGGTTTTTTAAACGACGACAGGGTTTTTTAAAATGTTTTTTAATTTTTAATTGTTTAGTTTAACTTATTTTTTGGGGCTGTTTATTTAATTTCCTTTAACTTTTGTATTGTTGTTTTTATTGTTGTTAGCCGCCCTGAGTCCTTCGGGAGATAGGGCGGCATATAAGTCCCAAAAATAAATAAATAAATAAGGTTGGTAAAATGAGTAAATCCAGTTACATTATTGTGCCCTTTGGAATAATTAAAAATCCTCTTAAAGGTTGCATAGGTTTATTTATAGACCTGCAGTGGCACAACCCAGCCACCAGAGGGCAGCATTTGGGTCCTTAAGAAATGCAGGGGGTCAACCTGAGACAAGTCTTCTCCCTTTGTTAGTACAGATTATTTTGGTGGGGCTTTTTTTCCTGGTGTTTTTGCCTTTTTTGGAGGGGGACTGTTTTTTTTATTATTTATTGATTTATTATAACTATTTATTTTATTTTTTTATTTTGCCTTTGCCCCTCTCTCTAGGAAGAGAAGGAGACTTACATCGTAATCTCTCTCTCTCTCCTCCTAAAACTTGAATGCAAACATTTTCCCATGGGTGCAATGCTGAGACTCAAAGGCCAGAGGGCAGCATTGCCCAGCCTTTTTAAACAGCGCCATCACTTCCCATAGCTGATGCAATGACCAAAAGGAGCCAGCAGAGGGCAGAACTGTTCTTTCTGCCTTTTTCTCCTCTTTTAAAATTAAGTCCTTTCCAAGAAAAGTGCAATGGCAGTCTCAGCCACCAGAGGGCAGCATACTTGGAATGCACAGGAATTTGAGTGAACACGTGCAACAGCCAACCTCAGCCACCAGAGGGCAGACGAGTATAATACACCTCCATAACCTTCATATTTGCAAAATATAGCAAGCATGTTTTTTTTGTCTGCATTCACACAACGGGCTAAACTCTAGTCTTGTAAGCAAACGAATTGCTGTGTTTACTTAACATTGCCTAGGACAGACATATAAACTAATGTATGGCTTGATGGGAACAGCCTGGTTTTCCCTCCTTGCGAAGATAATAGCTGGATTTCCCCAGTGTATTGAATCCCAAACAACCCATTCCGAAAATCCATTGATCTAAGGAAGCAATCTTAGAAAAACTCAAAATATTGGCTTCCTCAGCTCAATATGTTTCTAGTCAACAGTTTGCTAGTCTCCCCAAGTTTTGAGCCTTTTTTTTCCCCAGCTCCATCTGCAGAAGTTGCAAGGAATTAATCTGGAATAGGTTTTGGGCAGTGTTCTTGCTCCTTTCCAGAGCAATTCTATCTTGTCTCAAAAGATTCTAGTTCTCATGGTTTTAGAGCAAAGTCTGATCCCAAGAGGAACAATTAAGGGCCAGTTTTCCAGGTTTTTCAATACAGCTCAAACGTTGGATATGAGAGTAAAACCTGAGATCAAAACTGGAATGCAAGCAAAGATGAGAATCCTGGTTTATCATTGGTTCTCAATGAATTTTGATTTCACTTTGATTTCTCCATGAGTTTTGATGCCTGGCTTTTTTTTTCTCACCAATCTGCTGACTTTCACCCCCCCTACTTTTTTTTTTTTTTAGGAAACAGCCCAAGACGTTTTAACCCTTCCTTTTACCGAAAGCCTGCAGAATACAATCAACTCCTTACTTCAGCACAAGTGACAACTGGAAACATGGCTTATGGCTTTGAGATTGTCCTGTCCCGGTCAGTGAAAACCTACATCAAGGTAACAGCAATTCTTTTTCTGCTTTCAATACTGTGAGATGTAAGGGTGCCTCTGAGCACAAGCAGACTATCTCCTCCTCCTCTAGTTCTATCTATCATCTATGTCTATCATCTATCTATATCTGTCTAGCTATGTCTGTCTATCTATCTATCTATCTATCTATCTATCTATCTATCTATCTATCTATCTATCTATCATCTATCTATATCATCTATCTATCTATCTATCTATCGATCTATCTATCTATCTATCTATCTATCTCTATCTCTATCTCTATCATCTATCTATGTATATATAGCTCTGTATGTCTGTCTGTCTGTCTGTCTATCTATCTATCTATCTATCTATCTCTATCATCTATGTATATATAGCTCTGTATGTCTGTCTGTCTATATATCTCTATCTATCTATCTATCTATCTATCTATCTATCTATCTATCTATCTATCTATCTATCTCTATCTATCTATCATCTATCTATCTATCTATCTATCTATCTATCTATCTATCTATCTATCTATCTATCTATCTATCTATCTATCTATCTATCTATCTATCTCTATCATCTATCTATGTATATATAGCTCTGTCTGTCTATCTATCTATCTATCTATCTATCTATCTATCTATCTATCTATCTATCTATCTATCTATCTATCTATCTATCTATCTATCTATCTATCTATCCATCTATCCATCTATCCATCTATCCATCTTTCTATCCCTCCCTCCCTCCCTCCCTCCATCCATCCATCCATCCATCCATCCACTGTACTATCCAGTGCTTTTTTTGTAAAAGAAAAAGGTGCCGGAACTCACACATGTCATACAACCTGCCTTGCCTACCCTACAAGGTTCCATCCAAAAAAGGTGCCGGAACTCCGTTCTGAGCGTTCTATGACAAAAAAAGCCCTGGTACTATCTATTCAATTTATAGATTCTATTCAATTTATAGATCACCCATCTCCCAGGGACTCTGAGTAGCTTACAGCTTACAAACTGCAAAACAACCTGCATTTAAACAAAAAACAGCTGACCACCATGTTTTTGTCAAGATGCTCTCGGTTGGCCAAGACATGTCGGACTACAAACGTGAGCTTCAAGCGCAAACCGAACGTGATCCTCAAATTCTCCATCCTAACTTCAAGTTTGGTTTCTTGGTCTGTTTCTTTGTCGCCCAGAGAAAGCAAAACCAGAATCAGATCTGCTGGCTTCTCCAGAAAGTCCCCCGGGAGCTCAAAAACACGCTTGGATACGACACCTTCCAGAAATTTCTGGACAACGAGCAATATGCCACTCGGAGCATCCGGCGCTACGAATGGGTCTTCGGACCCACGTTTGTCAGCACAGGGGGCTTGAAGAGCACCAAGGTAATGTCCTTCTTCCCAATCACTTCCTAACTTAAATTGGCTACCCCGACGAGCATATTTTCTGAGTCTGCATAATATATACACCGGTGGTTTTCAATCTTGTTAAGTTTAAGATGGGTGGACTTCAGCTCCCAGGATTCCCCAGCCAGTACGCTTTAAGATAGGTGGATTTCAACTCCAGCATGCTGGCTAGCAATGGCTTGCCTTCAGAAGTTGTGGAGGCTTGTAAGAAGAGACTAGACAGCCACTTGTCCGGAATGGTATAGGACAGGGGTAGGCAACCTCGGCTCTTTTATGACTCATGGACTTCAACTCCCAGAATTCCTGAGCCAGCTTGGCTGGCTCAGGAATTCTGGAGGTTGAAGTCCATGAGTCATAAAAGAGCCGAGGTTGCCTACCCCTGGTATAGGATCTCCTGCTTGAGCAGGGGGTTGGACTAGAAGACCTCCAAAGTTCCTTTCAATTCTGTTATTCTATCCTTCACAGAAATCTTCTAGTCCAGCCCCCTGCTCAGACAAGAGACCTAGATACCAAGCGTCTTGTCCAGTCTCTTCTTAAAAACCTCCAGTGATGGAGCACCCACAACTTCAGGAGGCAAGACGTCCCACTGTTTAATTGTTCTCTTCTTAAAAACCACCAGCCAACAACTTCTGGAGGCAAGTGGTTCCACTGTTTAATTGTTCCCACTGTCAGGAAATTTCTAGGCTGTTTTTCTCCTTCTGTTCCCATCCATTGTTTCTTGTCTTGCCTTCTGGCGCTTTGAAAAATAAGTTGACCCCACTCTTCTTTGCGGCAGCCCCTCAAATGTTGGAAGACTGCTATCAGGTCACCCCTAGTCCTTCTTTTCATGAAACTAGTAAAGGTAAAGGTAAAGGTTCCCCCGCACAGGTGTGCTAGTCGTTTCCGACTCTAGGGGCCGGTGCTCATCTCCGTTTCAAAGCCGAAGAGCCAGCGCTTGTCCGAGGACGTCTCCGTGGTCATGTGGCCGGCATGACTAGACGCCAAAGGCGCACGGAGCGCTGTTACCTTCCCACCGTAGTGGGCCCTATTTTTCTACTTGCATTTTTACGTGCTTTCGAACTGCTAGGTTGGCAGAAGCTGGGACGAGTAACAGGCGCTCACTCTGCTACGTGGCACTTGGGATTCGACCCGCCAAACTGCCAACCTTCTGATCGACAAGCTCTGCGTCCTAACCCACTGAGCCACCGTGTCGTGAAACTAGACAGACCCAATTCCAGCAACCGTTCTTTACATGCCGTTGTCTCCTGTCCTCTCCAGTCTCCTGTCCTTGCCCTGAACTCCAACTAACATCCCCCATTTTTTTTCCTAGGAGCTGGTCCGTTTGCTGGATTTGAAACCAGGTCAACGTGTGCTGGACGTAGGCTGCGGACTTGGCGGTAGTGATTTTTACCTGGCCAAGGTACCTTGGCTTTCGTTATTATTCTGATTCTAATGACCTCAGGGAAGCCAGTTCTAAAGTTCACTCGGAAGTTGAGGCAGACCTCTTCCTACATGGTGGGTCTTCAACAGGTCTTTCTTTCATCTGTCTTCTGATTTTCTCTTCTTCTTCTTCTTCTTCTTCTTCTTCTTCTTCTTCTTCTTCTTCTTCTTCTTCTTCTTCTTCTTCTTCTCCTCCTCCTCCTCCTCCTCCTCCTCCTCCTCCTCCTCCTCCTCCTCCTCCTCCTCCTCCTCCTCCTCCTCCTCCTCCTCCTCCTTCTTCTTCTTCTTCTTCTTCTTCTTCTTCTTCTTCTTCTTCTTCTTCTTCTTCTTCTTCTTCCAATAACATTTTCATTTATCAACCTTAAATTAGTACATTTCTTCGTATTTTAATAGAGAACAATTGAATGTAGACATTTCCCCAGTATTTCTACAAGTAACAACCACATCAGTCTGAAGCGTCTTTTCTAGTTAATCATCTTAATCATCCTGTTTTTTAATTTCCTTTAGGCAGATTTATTTTTCTTAAAAAAAAATCCTCTCTGAAAGAGGGCTGGGCATTGTAGAATTGAATCGGGGAACCCCCCTAAGGGTCTGAGCGAGTTACTGGTACAAATACATCATATTTATTTATTTCCTTTGCAGGAATTTGGGGTGGAGGTCTTAGGCCTTGATCTTTCCTCCAATATGGTGGAGATGGCGCTGGAACGGGCACAGGAGAAACCCAGCTCATTGGTAATAACCAGGAAAGACAAGACATGGAATTCAAGCAGGATAATTTGGGCACAGGGTTTGGATTAAGATTATTCCGCTTGAGGGTGAAAAATCTTTGGCCCCAGCCTTGTCTTTTTCTCTGAACTGTTCCTATTTCCAGGTCCAATTTGAAATCAGCGACGTGACCCGAAGGATATTCCCGCAAGCCTCCTTTGATATTGTTTACAGCCGAGACACTATCCTGCACATTGAAGACAAAATCGGTCTTTTTCGGAGATTCCTGGTCAGCCTTTTTCTTGCCTCTGCAGATAAATAGAGGAAGCCAATCTTCCCTGAATAGACACAGGACACTCAGAGCCTTTAGTCGAGGTTACGCAAGTTTGGCACATTTAAGATGGGTGGGCTTCAACTCCCAGAATTGCTCGACCAGCTTTGGTTAAGATGAGCTGATTTCCACTCCCAGAATGCCCCAGCCAGCATGCTTTAAGAGGGGTGGGCTTCAACTCCCAGAATTCCCAGGCAAGCATGCTTTAATAAAGGTGAACTTCAACTCCCAGAATTCCCCAGCCAGCATGCTTTAAGATGGATGGGCTTCAATTCCCAGAGTTCCCAGGCAAGCATGCTTTAATAAAGGTGAACCTCAACTCCCAGAATTCCCCAGTCAGTATGCTTTAAGATGGGTGGGCTTCAACTCGCAGAATTCCCAGGCAAGCATGCTTTAATGAAGGTGAACTTCAACTCCCAGAATTCCCCAGCCAGCATGCTTTAAGAGGGGTGGGCTTCAACTCCCAGAGTTCCCAGGCAAGCATGCTTTAATAAAGGTGAACTTCAACTCCCAGAATTCCCCAGTCAGTATGCTTTAAGATGGGTGGGCTTCAACTCCCAGAATTCCCAGGTAAGCAGGCTTTAATAAAGATGAACTTCAACTCCCGGAATTCCCCAGCCAGCATGCTTTAAGAGGGTTGGGCTTCAACTCCCAGAATCCCCCAGCCAGCCAGCCTTAGAGCCTACTGTCAGTCTTACACGGCCATCTCTGACTTCTTCCTAGTCATGGCTGAAAGCAGACGGGCAGCTCCTCGTCTCCGATTATTGCTGTGGGCCCCGTCCGTGGTCCACCGCTTTCACGCAATACGTCGAGCAGAGGAAGTACAACCTGCTGACCCCGGAAGACTATGGCCAGGTAGCGTATGTGAGGCGGAAGACATTTCCGAATTACAGGCAGTCCTCGACTTACGATGTTTCATTCAATGACCGTTCAAAGTGATGACGTGGCTGGGAAGAGTGCCTTACCCTTACAACCATCACAAGTGCCAGCTGTGGGCCGGGGGGGGTGTCACCTGATTTTCAACCTTCCGGCAAGCAAAGTCAGCGGGAGAAGATGGATTTGCTTAACGACGGTGGGATTCGCTTCACAAACGCAGTGCTTCGCTTAGCAACCCTGGAGAAAGAAGAGTGTAAAACTCAACTGGACCACTGCATTGTTGAGCAAGAGAAGTTCCGGTCCTGATTTTGGTCGTACGTTGAGGACCACCTGTAGAAAAAGGATCCATCTTTTTAACCTTCAAATTAACCTCCCGCCTTGAGCGGGGGGGGTTGGGCTAGAAGACCTCCAGGGGTCCCTTCCAGCCCTATGATTCTGTCCTTTTCCGCCAAGGCCATTCATCACTTTCTACTATTGTGTTTGTGTTTGTCACTTGCTATCAAGGGGCCACTGAACTTTCTTGTTTTTCTTTGAAGGTATTTCGCTTCTCCTCCAAGAAGCTTCTTCCGCTCTGACTGGAGGGTGGGGAGTGGAAGGATTTATACTCCTTGCAGACAGCTGGTCATTTGCATTCTTTTAGAGAGTCCTTGAGGCCACTTACCTGTGTCCTCAGGGTCGCCTAAGTGGTGCAAATGGGAGTGGAACACGGTCCTTTCAGCAGCTCCAAGAAGGATCCACACCCATTTGCACCACTCAGGTAAACCCTGAGGATACAGATAAACCTCCAAGTAGCCTCAACAACCCTCTAAAACAGGGGTCTTCAAACCTGGCCCTTTTGTGACTCGTGGACTTCAACTCCCAGAATTCTTCAGCCAGGCACGCTGGCTGAGGAATTCTGGGAGTTGAAGTCCACGCGTCATAAAAGGGCCACGTTTGAAGACCCTTGCTTGTGGACTTCAACTCCCAGAATTCCTCAGCCAGGCACACTGGCTGAAGAATTCTGGGAGTTGAAGTCCACGAGTCATAAAAGGGCCACGTTTGAAGACCCTTGCTTGTGGACTTCAACTCCCAGAATTCCTCAGCCAGGCACGCTGGCTGAGGAATTCTGGGAGTTGAAGTCCACAAGTCATAAAAGGGACAGGTTTGAAGACCCCCTGCTCTAAAAGAAGGCAAACGACCAGCGGTCTGCAAGGAATATAAATCCTTCCACTGCTGACCATCCAGTCAGAGCTGAAGAAGCTTCTGGGAGGAGAAGCGAAACGTCTTCCAAAGACAAACAAGGAAGTCCAGTGGCCTCTTGAAAAAGCACCTTTGGGGCAACCATGAATCTGCGTAGACACTTGCGATCAAATTCATCCGTGCCTTCCACTCCGAGAGTTTGATCTCTGGTTCTCCTTCCATAGTTACTGCAAGAGGCCGGCTTTGTCCAGGTCCGAGCACTGGACTCAACAGACCAGATGTTGTCTGCGTTGACTCAAGAGCTTCAAGCACTGGAAACGAGCAAGGAGAAGTTTGTTCAGGTGGTATGGCAAACATAGCAGAAACGTGCAACTGTGTAAAGAAGAGATTGGACAGGCGTTTGTCTGAAATGGTGTAGGCCAGGGGGTCTTCAAACGTGGCCCTTTTACGACTTATGGACTTCAACTCCCAGAATTCCTCAGCCAGGCACGCTGACTGAGGAATTCTGGGAGTTGAAGTCCAGTCCTCTTAAAGTCTATATCAGGGGTCTTCAAACTTGGCCCTTTTACGACTTGTGGACTTCAAGTTGAAGTCATAAAAGGGCCAAGTTTGAAGACCCCTGGTATAGGGTCTCCGGCTTGAACAGGGGGTTGGACTAGATGACCTCTAAGGACCCTTCCAACTCTGTTATTCTGTTACCTGTGGGTGCACACCTTGAGCTAGAGTAGTCGATGCTTCCAGCAGAAAGACCAGGTAGCTTCTCCTCCATTGGGCTGGACCAGAGTGGTGAGGATGCTTCAGGTTCAGATGAAAAATCTTGATGTTATTTGTTTGTTGTTTGTTTGTTTATTATTTCCCACCTTTATTATTTTTATAAATATCAAACACTCCTTCTTCTCCTATTTTCCCCACAACCCTGTGAGGTGGGTTGGGCTGAGAGAGACGGGTTGCCTTAAAGTCACCCAGCCGACTTTCTTGCCTAAGGCGGGACTAGAACTCACCGTCTCCTGGTGATTGGCCCAAAGTCACCCAGCCGACTTTCTTGCCTAAGGCGGGACTAGAACTCACCGTCTCCTGGTGATTGGCCCAAAGTCACCCAGCCGGCTTTCTTGCCTAAGGCGGGACTAGAACTCACCGTCTCCTGGTGATTGGCCCAAAGTCACCCAGCCGGCTTTCTTGTCTAAGGCGGGACTAGAACTCACTGTCTCCTGGTGATTGGCCCAAAGTCACCCAGCCGGCTTTCTTGTCTAAGGCCGGACTAGAACTCACCGTCTCCTGCTGATTGGCCCAAAGTCACCCAGCCAGCTTTCTTGCCTAAGGCGGGACTAGAACTCACCGTCTCCTGGTGATTGGCCCAAAGTCACCCAGCCGGCTTTCTTGTCTAAGGCCGGACTAGAACTCACCGTCTCCTGCTGATTGGCCCAAAGTCACCCAGCCGGCTTTCTTGCCTAAGGCCGGACTAGAACTCACCGTCTCCTGCTGATTGGCCCAGAGTCACCCAGCTGACTTTCATGCCTAAGGCCAGACTCCCATGTCCTGTTTTCTAGCCCGGTGCCTTAAAACTGGCTCTCCACATTCTCCAAGCTGAACATACTCCTTCCTCTCCAGCGATCGTTCTTAATATTCCTCTCGTTTTTATTTCCCCCCCTCCCCTCATCTCTAGGAGTTCTCGGAGGAAGAGTTCGAATCCATGGCGTCCGGGTGGCGAGCAAAACTGCAACGCTGCGCAGACGGAGACCAACGCTGGGGGGTCTTCTTCGCTCGGAAACCCCAGTAGACCCGGTCAGGGATTCAGCCACCCGCCCACCCACCCCTTTTCTACCCTCCTGGCCATCTCCGAAACCTTCCTGACCCTCCAGCTCTTAGCAGCCACTCCAGATGGAAACAGCCTGGCTTGTTCCTTGCACTTTGGCAAGTCCCACCGGCTTTGCTCGGGAACACGGCGTTTGGAGAAGACTTCGTTTCCACCCAACGACAACGCGCGGCTGGCTCTCTGAGCAGATGGTTGCAGGCTGAGTCATTCCAGGGTGCTTGGCGAGAGCCAGGGTTTATACGGCTCTGCCTCTCTCTCGTTCCTTCCCACCCATCTGTTTTTGCTTTCCTCCCGTCCCTTCCTTCCAATATCCTTTTCCAGAATTTCGTCGAGGGCAAGGAATGTCCAAGCATCCTGCAGAACTCTGAACATGGCACCGTTTGCCCTTTAACCTCTCACAGTATCCTTACTGGAGAAAAAAAAACGTACGGGTGGGTCCTTGACGCACGGCTCAACATTTCTGCTGCTAAAGCGGGAGGTTTGTCGAGCGGGCCTTGCCCCGTTTTACGACCTCTCTAAGTTAGTGACACGCTTGATCGGTGAACCTGGCGTTCCCCGTTGATTTCGCTTGTTGCAAAAACAAAAAAAAAAAGGGATCACAGACCGCCGGGAAGCCGCGACCGTCATAAATAGGAGTCGGTTGTGCCAAGCATCTGAACTTTGATCGTGTGACCCCCGGGGAAGCTGCAACGGTTGTAAAGTGGGAAAAATGGTTATAAGGGTGACTTTTTTCAGTGCCGTAGTAACTTGGAAGGGTCACTAAACAAACGGTCGTAAATCAAGGACTAGCTGTGCTGTAGAAGTAGGATTTTCATTGTGTTTTTTTTTCCCCACTTCGAATTCGTGAATTGCATTCGCTCCTGGGTGGTTTCTGGAACTGATTTTGCTGCAAATCCTGTCTTTTCCATGCAAATGGGTGTGGAGCCTTCTCGGAACTGCTTTGCACCGCTCAGATGACCCTGAGGACACAAGGATTTACATTCCTTGCGGACAGCTGGTCATTTGCATCCTTTTACAGAGTCGTTGAGGCCACTTGGAGGTTGCTCCAAGTGGCCTCAATGACTCTATAAGGTAAAGGTAAAGGTTCCCCCGCACATGCGTGCTAGTCGTTTCCGACTCTAGGGGCCGGTGCTCATCTCCGTTTCAAAGCCGAAGAGCCAGCGCTTGTCCGAGGACGTCTCCGTGGTCATGTGGCCAGCATGACTAGACGCCAAAGGCGCACAGAACGCTGTTACCTTCCCACCGGAGTGGTCCCTATTTTTCTACTTGCATTTTTACGTGCTTTCGAACTGCTAGGTTGGCAGAAGCTGGGACGAGTAACAGGCGCTCACTCTGCTACACGGCACTCGGGATTCGACCCGCCAAACTGCCGACCTTCCGATCGACAAGCTCAGCGTCCTAACCCACTGAGCCACCGCGTCCCTTCAATGACTCTATAAAAGGATGCAAATGACCAGCTTTCCGCAAGGAATGTAAATCCTTCCATTCCCCACCATCCAGTCAGAGCTGAAGAAGCTTCTTGGAGGAGAAGCGAAACGCCTTCAAAAAAACACCCACAAAGAAGTCCAGTTGATCCTTATACCATCCTGGTCAAAGGAAGTTCCAATTTTTTCTTCTAAAGCTCCAGCGATGGCACGCTCAAAACCCTGGGAGGCAAGAATCCCAAACAGCGGTTCTCTTTTTCTGCAATTTTGACCATTGTTTAAGACTAGGAAGGATTTCAATAAAATTAATATGGTCCCCTCTACCCCGAATGTCCTTTGTTTATGAATAATGCGGGCAGCTTTCTGAATGGATGCAAAATATCCATTCCTAAAGACTAGCTTCTTCAAGCTTCTGCTTTGAGGCTGTTTTTTTTAAAATCCTGGGGCTGCTTTCTGCCTTTGTTAAGATTTTTCCCCTCTATTTCCCTTTAGGGGAAATATTCTATCCTGCCTCTTTTTAATATTAAAAATAAAGAATATTTTATTCTGGGCTGGGGGTGGGGGGTTTCCTATACTCTCATCTGCATCTCAGATCGTTTCTTTGATTTTGTCGTGGTTATTCATCTCCAACGTTTTAGGCCGAAGCTCCCGGGGCTGTTTGCAACGAAGCCCTAACCGGTTGCAACGGAAATAAAAATACCCCAAAGAAAAACGGATTGAATTCGAAAGGAAAACTTTGCACGCCCTTATCCGGCAGTCGCCGCCGCCGCAGAGCAGCCGTGAAAAAAAATCTCCAAGGATCTGCATCAAAAAGCCAAGTTCAAAAAACCTCTTTGACCTTCCGAGAGCAGAGAAATTTGCTGATGTCCCGATTGCCGTATCTCTAGTAGTTACATCACTCCGGCTTGGCTGGGAATTGGGGTGAGGAATGGAGGTCAGCTGCCTGCCCACAAATGCTCTTAAAAATGTCTTTAGATCTGCAAATTCTCTTTCCCCCCACCCCACCTTAAAAATTTCAATCGCATTAAAAAAAAAACCACCCAGAGTTGCTTTGCAGTTTTGCAGACTTGGCACCAGGTGGCAGAACGCACCTATTTCCCCGCATTAGAGGTTACAGGATGATGACCTGGTTCAAGCAGAGATTTTTGCCTCTTTCTGGAGGGGTATCCCGGCTGTTCCGAACTATAATTCCCACGGGACGGGAAGCTCAAAACTCGTCTGCTCGCCTTGCTACTTCCCCATCCCGTTGCCTGATCCCATGCAAAGCTTTAAACTCGTGCAACCTGCAGCCCTTTTGCAGATTGCAATACGTGGGATTCAGCTGATGACACGCATACTCCAGTTCCCAGCAGGCTGGCTGGGAATGCTGGAAATTGCAGTCCCCAGAGTCCGAGAAATTAATGAAGAAAAGGAAGGGCAAAAAAAAAATCAGCATCCTTGCAAAATGAGCTCAGCTCCAGATGACTCAGAGCGACACGTCCGCAGAGCCGAAGCAGTTTGTCTCCTGATGGGAGGATTTGGTTCGATTTCATTTGATTCGATTCCCAATCGTGAAATTTATATGCCGCCCAATTTTCAGCAGCCTCTTAAGTTCTAACCAGCTGAAATGCAGTGTCAACAAAGATCCAGCTGACAAAGTGACATGCAGGTGAGATGAAAATTGGAATTGCACGTAGATGAAAAGATTCGAGGCAGATGCAAAGATAAAAAGTAAGGTTCTACATTTAGGAATAAAAAAAAAACTAAATGTACAGATGCAGATTAGGTGAGACCTGGCAGCAACTGCGAGAGGGATCTCAGAGTCCCATTGGACAATCCCTTAAATATGAGCCAGCCGTGTGCAGCAGAGGCCAAAAAAGCCAATGCAATCTTAGGTTGCATTAACGGAGACAGAATCAAGATCACATGAAGGTTAGCACTGTTTTATAAAGCCTTAGTAAGACCACATTACAGTTCTTAGTAAGACCTCTAATGGCAGAAAGTGAAGAGGAACTAAAGAGCCTCTTGTTGCGGGTGAAGAAGGAGAGTGCAAAACCTGGGTTGAAACTTAACATTAAGAAAACCAAGATCATGGCATCTGGCCCTCTCAATTCCTGGCAGATAGATGGGGAAGAAATGGAGGTAGTGACAGATTTTATTTTCCTGGGCTCCAAGATCACTGCAGATGGGGACTGTAGCCAAGAAATTAAAAGACGCTTGCTCCTGGGGAGGAAAGCCATGGCAAATCTAGACAGCACACTAAAAAGCTGAGACATCACCCTGTCAACAAAAGTGCGTAGAGTCAAGGCTATGGTCTTCCCAGTTGCAATTTATGGCAGTGAAAGTTGGACCATAAAAAAGGCTGAGCGCCAAAGAATCGAGGCCTTTGAACTATGGTGCTGGAGAAGACTCCTGCGAGTCCCTCGGACTGCAAGGCGATCAAACCGGTCAGTCCTAGAGGAGATCAACCCTGACTGCTCTTTAGAAGGCCAGATCCTGAAGCTAAAACTCAAATACTTTGGCCACCTAATGAGAAGGAAGGATTCACTGGAGAAGAGCCTAATGCTGGGAAAGATCGAGGGCAATAGAAGAAGGGGACGACAGAGAATGAGGTGGCTGGATGGAGTCACTGAAGCAGTAGGCATGAGCTTAAATGGACTCCAGAAGATGGTAGAGGACAGGAAGGCCTGGAGGAACGTTGTCCATAGGGTCGCAATGGGTCGCACATGACTTCGCAACTAACAACAACAAAGACCACATTTAGAATATTGCATCCACGTTGGGTCACTATATTATAAAAAAATATAGAGACTCTGGAAAGGGTGCAGAGAAGAGCAACTAAGATGATTAGGGGGCTGGAAGCTAAAACATACGAAGTACGGTTGCAGGAATTGGGGGTGTCTAGTCTAGTGAAAAGAAGACATGGGGATGACATGATAGCCGTGTTCCAATATCTGAGGGGCTGCCACAGAAAAGAGGGGAGGGGGGGTCAACCTGTTTTCCAAAAACATCTGGAGGCAGGATACGAAGCAATGGATGGAAACTAATCAAGGAGAGAAGCAAAATAAAACTAAGGAGAAATTTCCTAACAGCCAGAACAATAAACAGTGGAACAGCTTGCCTTCAGAAATTACGGGTACTCCAACCCTGGAAGTTTTTAGTAAGAGACTGGACAGCCATTGGTCTGGAGTGGGATAGGGTCTACAAGGTCCCTACCATCTCCCTTACTCAACAGAAAGGTGAATTATAATTTGCTGATTGAAGGCAAGACGAAAAGCTCTCTTCAATCCTAGCTACGTTCTTTTGGAATCAGGAGTCCTGTTCTGGACAAGTGATTAATTTATCCACCCACCCATTGCCGGTCACCCACACCCACCGATTTCCCAAACAGTCTGCCCAGAAACCCCTAAGGGGCTTCAACCACACCGAGCGATGCTCTTCATATTATTTTCGCAGACAGAATCCTGTGCTGTTTTTCTCCTCCATCTTTGCCGCATCTTTCCCATCTGGCGTTTTCCAGATGTGCCGGAGAATGCAGTCACGCCATTGGAAGTTCAAACCTGGATGACATGGAAGTTGCCCACAAGCCGGTGAGAACTGGGTGAAAACTGTTCAACTTCTACAACTCAGTTGTGCAGGATGGTGTCAATTCTGGAGCCTAAAACATATGAAGAATGGTTGCAGGAATTGGATCTGTCTAGTTTAATGAAGAGAAGGACGAGGGGGGAATTGATAGCAGCCTTCCAGTATCTCAGGGGCTGCCCCAAAGAAGAGGGAGTCAAGCTATTCTCCAAAGCGCCCGAAGGCAGGACAAGAAGCAACAATGGATGGAAACTAGTCAAGGAGAGAAGCAACCTAGAACTAAGGAGAAATTTCCTGACAGTGAGAACAATTAACCAGTGGAACAACCTGCCTCCAGAAGCTGCAAATGCTCCAACACTGGAAGTTTTTAAGAAGAGACTGGACAGCCATTGGTCCGGAATGGCATAGGGTTTCCTGCCTGAGCAGGGGGTTGGACTAGATGACCTCCAAGGTCCCTTACAGCTCTGTTATTCTGTTCTATTCCGTTCCACAAATTCCTCAAGTACGCTTTCTACTCTCTTCGCCGTTTTTTTGACTCCATCAACCTCACTTCTGCATTTTTCCAAAGTTTGCCCTAATTCTTCATATATATTTTTCAGGATGCAGCACAGGGAATTATGGATAGTCCTCGAGGTACGACCACAACTGACCCCGGGACATGGCAACCGTCATAAATATGAGCCATTTGCCAAGCATCTCAATTTTGTCCCGTAACCGTAGGAGATGCTGCAACGTAATCACGTTTTTCAGTGTCAGTGTAACTTTGCACGATTGCTCACACGAGCTGTGGTTAAGTCAAGCTCTCCCTATATTCACCCAAATCCTGCTTCACCACTGCTTCCTTACGTCGAACGCAAAGAGGAGAAGGGCCGATCTGAACGCTGATTATGTCTCTGCTTTGTTCGGATTGGAAGAAATGCCTGCATTCTTTCCCATTTAGCAAAATAAACTTAATTTCTGCTCTCCCCCGTGGGCAGGGGGCTGGCCACCCAGCCTGAAATCTTCCTGGTGGCAGTAATTTAAGAATAAAACATTATCTTCAGAAGAAGTCAGTCCTAATGATCAGCTTGCATTTGTTTGGGGGATGTACCCACACTGTTTATTCTCCCAGGCTTGTAACGAGGCACTTTTAGTCTTGATGACATTCCTCCGTTTGTACATATATATTTTTTTCTATCGCCGGGTTGGTTTTGGAGACTACGCTGGAAATGTTATTTGGAACAAAGAACGGATGAATCAAGAAAGATCTCAGTTATAAGTTCGGTCACCCTTCTGCTGGGGGTGAACTACATCCCGCATGGCGCCTGCGGGTCCCGTTGGCTGGGGCTACTGGGTAATGTAGTCCAGAATAACTAGGGAGTCCCTTTTTCCCCAATGCTGGAGTCTTAGCTGGACTACAGTGCCCATCATTCAGGGCCCTTATGAAGAAAGCTGAACTGGTGCTTGAATGATGGACTTGGTGAGCCAAAGAAACCTTGATTGACGATTGAGTGAGCGATCGATTGATCTCAAGGCATTTGTATATAACCCATCCTGGGTGGAAGAAATGGGGGAACAAATACAAAAGGGAAATTTAAAAAAAAAAATCACCAGCGAATCGATTAACAAGGAGTCCTTGACTTACAGCCACAACGGGACCCCAAATTTCTGTGGCGAAGTGAGACAGCCGTTAAGTGAGTGTTGTCCCACTTTACGACCTGTCTCGCCGCAGTTGTTAATCACTCCAGTTGTTCGGTTAGCAGGCCGGCTGTGAAGTGAAACTGGCTTCCCCCATAGACTTTGCTTTGTCGGAAGGTCGCAAAAGGGGATCCTGGGACGCTGCGACCGTCATAAGTACGAGTCAGTTGCCAAGCCTCTGAATTTGGATCAGATGACCGACGACGGGGTGGTCATCCATCACTTTTTCCAGTGTCGTTGTAATTACGAACACTCACTAAATGAACCACCTTTATCTATTCATCGGTTGGTTGGTTTCGAAATTTATTTGCAACCCATCTTTGTAATTTTGCAAGATAAAATTATCTCTTTAAAAAAAAAAGAGAGCCGCCCAAAAGGAAAAGGGGGGTTAATTTGACCTAGGAAAGGAATCTGGAATAAAGGAGGGGAAAGGCAACCCCCCCCCAAAAAAAACACTCTGCACGGCCTCAGGAACCTTCTGAGCTCTTCTCGGTCTACACAGGATTTAGCCCTGCTGCTTTGGAGCTTTCTGCGGTAGATTTATCAGCAGGGATTCAGACCAGGGCAAAGGGATCCCAGCGGATCCCAGTGGATCCTGAGCACCAGAGGCGTCTTTCTGCCCCCCCAAAACATCTTTCTTCCTTCCCAGCAGTTCGCTAGTGGTCTCTTCGGAGTCCTGTTGGGATCCCAGATCCCAATTCTTCCTCCCGGATCCCTTTGGCCCCAGCTGGGTGCAGCTGTGCGGAGGCTTCCCATCCTTGCTTGACCCTTCTGAGACCTTTGCCTCCTTGGCCCACAGCTGGCCCCCATGGAGCCCAGATCCCAGGGGAGACCCGATCTGGCCTGACCTTTCCATGTGTCACAGCGCTGGGAGCACCGGAAATCAGATGCGGAGAGGCTGGGAAGGGAAATAAATGCTTTGCCACCCTCGGCTCCGTGGGCGAAGACGGGCCCTTGGGATGGTTTGGGAAGTTAAGGGGACAAATAGCTTAAACTTGGCCTTTCTCGCTCTCTCTCTCTCTCTCTTGGGAAAAATTCTTTATAAGCTGGATGTTGCTGCCGCAATCAGCACCGCGGGTCTATTTTCGTGTACGGTATTTTGAGAGAGAAGCTCTCCCTTAATTGAACTCACTGTTTGATGAACTGATGGACACATCTGTATGACTGTCTGGCCAACATTTTTTTCAACCATGGCAAATTGAAGATGGGTGGACTTCTGTTCCCAGGATTCCCCAGCCAACATGCTTTGAGATGGGTGGTCTTCCCCTCTCAGAATTCCCCAGCTAGCATGCTTTAAGATGGGTGGTCTTCAGATCCCAGAATTCCCCAGCTAGCATGCTTTAAGATGGGTGGTCTTCAGATCCCAGAATTCCCCAGCCAGCATGCTCTATAATGGATTGACCAACTCCCAGAATTCCCCAACCCGCATGCTTTGAGATGTGTGGACTTCCACTCCCAGAATTCCTCAGCCATCATGCTTTAAGATGGGTGGTCTTCAGCTCCCAGAATTCCCCAGCCAGCATGCTCTATAACGGATGGACTTCAAGTCCCAGAATTCCCCAACCAACGTGCTTCCAAGCATAGACCCCGGCTGAGGAATTCTGGGAAGTGAAGCCGACAAATTTTAAAAGTTGCTAAGATTGAGAAAGACTGGGTTAGGGGAAAAAACAAACAAACAATTGCAGTGACAATGTGAGGGAACTCCCCTTTCGCATGGAACCAGACAATTTTGCCCTCTGCCCATGGGCAGAGACACTGATTTCTTTCCACGTTGTCCCTGCAGTTCGTAGGCCAAAACCTCCGGCTGCTGGAACCAAAACTAGATCTTTCCCCATGTCCCGGAATGGCTCCTTTCTTTCCATACCTGCTGGACTGCAATGCCCAGAATCCTCAGCTGCGTGCAAAACATCTGGACTGCCCAGATTGGGGGACACAGCTGTCATTCCCTGGCTCAATAGTGCGCCGGGCTGAAAGGAAGAGGGGTAGGCTGGGTGGGGCAGCCCGGTCCAGCCCACCAACATTCCCCGAAGCCCAGATCATGTGCAGAGTTTGGAGCAGGCAGCGGTCACCTAGTGGTTAGAGGCCTCTGGGTTCGAGATGGACATTCCAAGAAAGGTCAGGGGCCCCTTGCAAGCCCTGGCCTGTTGGAGGTTTGGAGGGAAGAGACTCAGCCGGTCCACTTGGCTTTGGGTGTGGGGCGGGGTGGGGTGCCTGCATCAGATGTGAGCGAATGCGCAGGCCAGATGTTTGCCGGGCTGACTCACATCCCAAGGGGTGGGTGGAGGGGAGGAAGGATCCAGTCAGGATCCCGGCCCTGCATCCACCTGGCTCCCATCACGGGGCCCCTCGGCTGCCAGCCCACCTCGGTGGCAAGCAATGGGGCTTGGCCCTGCAGCAGCTCCAGGATGGGCATCCTTGAGCTCAGCAAACCAGCTGGCTTCCCCTCGGGAAAACTCCTCTGGTAGAAAAACAGAATAAGGAGGAGTTGGAAGGGGCCCTGGAGGTCTTCTAGTCCAACCCTGCCCCATACCGTTCCAGACAAGCAACTGTCTAGTTTGTTCTTGAAAACCTCCATGAGGGTGGAGTGCCCACGAGTGAAGAAAGGTTGCTTAGAACACAGAAGCATAGGATTGAAAGGGGCTCCGGAGGTCGTCTAGTCCACCCCACCCCTCGGCTCAAGCAGGAGAGGCTATCTACCCGTTTCAGGCAAGGGGCTGTCCAGTCTTTTCCTAAAAGCCTCCAGTGAAGAAGCACCCACAACTTCTGGTGGCAAGCAGTTCCACTGTTTCATTGTTCTAATTATCAGGGAATTTCTCCTGAGTTCCAGGTTGCTTCTCTCCTTGATTCGTTTCCATCCGTTGCTTCTTGTCCTGCTTTCTGGTGCTTTGGGGGAACAGCTTGACCCCCCCCCTCGTCTTTGTGGCAGCCCCTCAAATATCGGAAGACTGCCGTCACGTCCCCCTCCCCCAGTCCTTCTCTTGCCTAGATTAGACATACCTAATTCCCACATCATATCATTTAATCTCCAGTCTCCTAATCATCTTTGTTGCTCTTCCTCTGCAGGGCCTCAACATCTCTTGTGTATCGTGGTGACCAAAATATTTCAAGCGTGGTCTTCCCAACGCAATAAAAGTAGCTGGCTTCCCGTTAGGAATACTCTTCTGCTGAATCGGGACCACTCAGGGCTTAAAAAGGCCTATGCTTTCAGCCACCGAGGTAGACTGCCACCGAGCGTGGAGGCTCCGAGAAGGCCGGATCAAGCCAGAGGGGGCCGTTTCTTTGAGACATATGGCTCTCGTTCCCTTTTTTAAACTCGATGGGAATTCCCATTCCTGTCTGGGAATGTGAGATTGGGGTTTTGTTTAATTTTTCCCCCTCTTATTAATAGGCCAAACCCAGCTTGTAAATCTGGGTTGATCGCTTTAGAGCAGGGTCGCACGCAATCCCAGCCAACTGTGGTTTATTTAATAAACTGGTATGAAACTAACTGCGGCAAAACGTAACGCAGCAGACGGAGGCGTAATGAGGCTAATTGGGGCTCAAGGTGTCGTGCAAGACCAAACTTTGGTGGCTTATTCAATAAATCATCATTTAGTTACAGGCAGTCCTCGACTTACGACTGTTCGTTTAGTGACTGTTCAAAGTTACCACGGAACTGAACAATGTGACTTAGGACCCATTTGGCTAGTCTAGAGAAAAATAGGACGAGCGGGGACATGATAGCAGTCTTCCAGTGTTTGAGGGGCTGCGGCAAAGAAGGGGGGGTCAACTTATTTTCCAAAGCCCCCGAAGGCAGGACAAGAAACAATGGATGGAAATTAGTCAAGGAAAGGAGCAACCTAGAACTAAGGAGAAACTTCCTGACAGTGAGAACAATTCACCAGTGGAACAACCTGCCTCTAGAAGCTGTGAATGCTCCAACACTGGAGGTTTTTAAGAAGAGACTGGACAGCCATTTGTCTGGAATAGTATAGGGTCTCTTGCTTGAGCTGAGGGATGGACTAGAAGACCTCCAAGGTCCCTTCCTGCTCTATTCTGATTGATCTGATTGATTGATTGATTGATTGATTCATTCATTCATTCATTCATTGACAGTGAGAACAATTAATCAGTGGGACAAGTTGCCTCCAGACATTGTGGGTGCTCCATCACTGGAGGAGGCTTTTAAGAAGAGATTGGACAACTGTTTGTCTGAAATGGTCTAGGGTCTCCTGCTTGACTAGAAGGGTTGGACTAGAAGACCTCTAAGGTCCCCTCCAAATCTTTTATTTTGTATTCTGACAAGGGGTTGGACTAGAAGACCTTCAAGGTCCCTTTCAACTCTGTTATTCTGTTCTCTCTTTTTCTTTTGAAAAATCTGGGGCTTTCCGAGACCCCCTGGTTCGGATCCCGGTGAGGCTTGCACCATAGGGACATTTAACCCAGGTCAGGGGAAATGAAGCCGTTTCGCACATGAGCCACGAATCCAAAAAAAAAGCCGGAGTTTCTCAATTCAGGGCTGGGAAAAAGATTTCGTTTGAGTCAGCAGCCTTTTAAAAACCAGGGCAGAGGGCTGGATGGATGAGAAGCAGAATTTGGGTGTGGAATGTATGACTTCATCTTAACTCAGCATCAGAACGCCAGCAAGCAAAACAGATGCAGAAAGGTCAAGGCAAAAAAAATAAAATTAAAAAAAAATCCCGGGAAAGCTAGCTTTTTTTCTAGGAGCAGTCCTCGGGTTACGACTGTAATGGAGTTTGGCCGTTACGGTCGTAACTGGAGGACTCCCTGGAAAAGAAGCTAGCTTGGGCTGGGTTTTTTGCCTTGATCTTGGGCCATCTGTTCTAGGAGCGTTACGGAGAGTCCTCAAGTTATGACTGCAAGGGAGCCATTCTCTATTGGTTCTAGGAGCACGACCCCAATGGGGAATAACTCCATTATGGTCGTAACTGGAGGACTACCTGCATACTGCTTTGGTAAGGCCACACTTGGAATGTGGCATCCAGTTCTGATCACCAGGATACAAAAAAGATGCCGAGACTCTGGAACGAGTGCAGAGAAGAGCAACAAAAATGATGGGGGGACTGGAGGCCAAAACATAAAAAGAACAATTGCTGGGACTGGGTCTGTCTAGTTCAAGGAAGAGAAGGACCAGGGGGGGGACATGATAGCAGTGTTCCAAGATTTGGGGGGGTTGCCACAAAGAAAAGGGGGTCAAGCTTTTCCCCAAAGCACCCAAAGACAGGACAAGAAGCAACGGATGGAAACTAGTCAAGGAGAGAAGCAACCTGGAATTAAGGAGAAACTTCCTGACAGTGAGAACAATTAACCAGTGGAACAACCTGACTCCAGAGGTGGTGAATGCTCCAACACTGGAGGAGGCTTTTAAGAAGAGATTGGACAAGTATTTGTCTGAAATGGTATAGGGTCTCCTGCTTGAGCAGGGGGTTGGACTAGAAGACCTCCAGGGTCCCTTCCAGCTCTATTCCATTCTGTTCTACCCTACCCTATCCTGTCCTGTCCTGTCCTGTCCTGTCCTATTCTATTCTATTCTATTCTATTCTATTCTATTCTATTCTATTCTATTCTATTCTATTCTATTCTATTCTATTCTATTCTATTCTATTCTATTCTATTCCTACTGTATTTCTATTTCTATTCCATTCTCACCCATTTTCTATTCTATTCTATTCTATTCTATTCTATTCTATTCTATTCTATTCTATTCTATTCTATTCTATTCTATTCTATTCTATTCTCACCCATTCTCTATTCTATTCTATTCTATTCTATTCTATTCTATTCTATTCTATTCTATTCTATTCTATTCTATTCTATTCTATTCTCACCCATTCTCTATTCTATTCTATTCTATTCTATTCTATTCTATTCTATTCTATTCTATTCTATTCTATTCTATTCTATTCTATTCTATTCTATTCTATTCTATTCCATTCCATTCCATTCTATTCTATTCTCATCCATTCTCTATTCTATTCTATTCTATTTCTATTTCTATTTCTATTTCTATTCCATTCCATTCTCACCCATTTTCTATTCTATTCTATTCTATTCTATTCTATTCTATTCTATTCTATTCTATTCTATTCTATTCTATTCTATTCTATTCTATTCTAATTTCTATATTCTATTCTATTCTATTCTATTCTATTCTATTCTATTCTATTCTATTCTATTCTATTCTATTCTATTCTATTCTATTCTATTCTATTCATATACCTCCAAGGTCCCTTCCGGAATACCTCTTGTTGGTATCTTCGAATGCAAGAATTATTCTTCTTCTTATTCTCGCATTCAAAGACACCAAAAATTGGCTGTACTTTGAGGACAGGGAAAATTTTGCTCAAGCTCGGTCATTTTTAATTCTTCTTTCAGTCTGAATTCTGGCACTTGAAAGGAGTTCGATGGCCAGCGTGTTATGCAACCCAAGTCATGTTTGGCTTTCCTTCCATTCAAGTTTATCCTCAACTTTAGGTCAGCTGAATTCTGCTTGGGATTCAGACAAAATCCCGTTTCTTGCCAGCTGCCCAAATGTGATTTTCTGTAGCTTTCTTGGGTCGGTCTGAGAACATAGGCTAAGCCGTGGTTTGTTAAGCAAGCTTTCCATCAAGTCAAGGTCAACTCCGAATGACAAGGCCGTGATTTATTTATTTATATTTTAAAAACTTGCTTATTTTCCTAGCCTAGCCTCCAGCCTCAGGGTCTCCTGGTGGTGCCCCATCCCTTAGGATTCAAAGCTCTGTCCCGCACGGCTTCTGAATGGCTCCTCCTTGCAAAATGGGTGTGATGTGTTGTTGTTGTTGCTTTTTAACCATGGAAATACGCGCTGGCCGTTTCACAACGCTGTTTCCACACGTCATCGGGTGCGAACCCACAAGGAAGGCAGAACATCTTAACATTCTACGCTCCCCATTGCTCCTTTGATTATTTTTTATTTTTTTCTTCCTTTCTTTTTTCTGTCCGTGTTCTCTGCAGGGGGAGGGGTTTGGCTCGTGGGGGGGGGAGGGGGCGACCGTGATGGAAAGGAGGATGTGTCAAGAGCCCCACCCTTTGGGGGGGTGGGGGGGGTGGCAGCCTGGTTGGAGTTTGTGGGGAAGGGTGGGATATTATTCCCCCTCTTTTTTCTGGCCTGGAGGTTTTTTTGGGGGGAAGCCAACTTGGATCGGCGTGGGACTCCCTGGCATAGCATCCCTGCAAGAGACAAGAATAAAGACAAGCAAATTTGCACGGTGTGTGTGTGTGTGTGTGTGTGTCTGTGTGTCTGTGTGTGTGTGCAGGTTTGGAGGTGGGAAACTGCGCCCCCCCAAAAAAAGGCACAAAGGTTTTCCCTAAGGAAGGGCAAACATCTGGTTCCTGTTTGCATCTGTATGGGGACCTGGGGAGGGTGAGGGTTTAGCTAATTCTTCCCCGCCCTTCAGTCTCTGCTGCAAAATAAAATGTATATATGGGATGAAGGCAGGCAGAAGGCCAAACGGTCTTGTTTATCTCTCTTACCCAGGAAAGGGGTAAATCTGTTTGGACTGGAGGGGCGGGGGGGTGGTGGTGACGTGACTGCAGCATTCCGATATTTGAGGGGCTGACAGAAAGAAGAGGGGGGGGGGTCCCACCTATTCTCCAAAGCAGCAGAAGGCAAGAGAAGAAGCAAGCGACGGAAACCAATGGAGGACAGAAGCAAACTGGGATTAAGGAGGAATTTCCCGACTCAGAAAGAGTGATTCGTCAGTGGAACGACTTGCCTCCAGAAGCTCCAACGTGGATGGTTTTTGAGAGACTGGACAACCCGAGCAGGGGGTTGGACTAGAAGATCTCCAAGGTCCCTTCCAGCCCTAGGGTAACAGAATAGCAGAGTTGGAAGGGACCCTGGAGGTCTTCTAGTCCAACCCCCTGCTCAAGCAGGAGACCCTAGACCAGGGGTAGGCAACCTCGGCTCTTTTATGACTCATGGACTTCAACTCCCAGAATTCCTGAGTCAGCTAAGCTGACTCAGGAATTCTGGGAGTTGAAGTCCATGAGTCATAAAAGAGCCGAGGTTGCCTACCCCTGCCCTAGACCATTTATACTGTAGAAAGAGTGCAGAGAAGAGCAAGAAAGACGATCAGGGGGCTGGAGGCTCAAATCTATAAGGAACGGTTGCTGGAATTGGGTATGCCCAGTTTGAAGAAGAGAAGGACCAGGGGTGACATGATAGCAGCCTTCCAGTATCTCAGGGGCTGCCCCAAAGAAGAGGGAGTCAAGCTATTCTCCTGAAGGGCAGGTCAAGAGGCAACAGATGGAAACCCATCAAGGAGAGAAGCAACCTAGAACTTATCTTAGTAAAGGTAAAGGTAAAGGTTCCCCCGCACATGCGTGCTAGTCGTTTCCGACTCTAGGGGGCGGTGCTCATCTCCGTTTCAAAGCCGAAGAGCCAGCGCTTGTCCGAGGACATCTCCGTGGTCATGTGGTCGGCATGACTAGACGCCAAAGGCGCACGGAACGCTGTTACCTTCCCACCATAGTGGTCCCTATTGTTCTACTTGCATTTTTACGTGCTTTCGAACTGCTAGGTTGGCAGAAGCTGGGACGAGTAACAGGCGCTCACTCTGTTACACGGCACTCGGGATTCGACCCGCCAAACTGCTGACCTTCTGATCGACAAGCTCAGTGTCCTAACCCACTGAGCCACCGTGTCCCTTTAGAACTTATCTTACAAGGTGCTAATAACAGTTCCCACCAGCTTGGTGGTCATCTGCAAACCTGACGGATTTCCTTTACTCTCCCCCTGGCCTCCCTCCGTTTATGAAGATTGATGAAAAATCCCGAGCCTAGGATGGAAAACTCTTCCCAATCTGCGTTACTTGGAAGCATCTTGGCTAACCCAGAGTTTTTCAGCCCAGGCCCCGCCTTGGGAAGTCGCTGTGAAGCTGGTGAACTCGCTAAAACAAATCTTAGGATGCCTGGATCATCGGCGTGTGGCGGGAATCCAGCCAGATGGCAAGTGGGGGGGAGGGGGTCCACCAATCAGACCATCCTCTGAGGGCTGTTAAGTTCTTGATTTCCTTGGGCAAAGTATCTCTCTCGCGGTTTTTCCCAAGTTCTTAACGTTTTGTTAATGAATCCTTGGCTGCAATCCTGCTCTTGTGAACACCGTGGAGCTTGACAAGACCCCACCCTGGACCGCCCGGAGAGGGGAGGCTTAGATTGGGTGGGCAAAGGTGGTGTGGTCTTCAGGGTCCCGGCCAAGTGGAGGAAGGGTCTTCGCAAGAGGGGAAAAGCTGGAAGCCGCTCAGAAACGCTTGGCCTTCGGCTCCCGGGGGTCTCTCGCTCGCGCCCCCTCCTCTGAATTGGGGACTGGAAAGCCGATCCAGTCCCCAGCCCTCCGAAGCAATTAAGTAAGAGCAATGTAGCCAAGAAAGCGGGGGGGGGGGGGGGGGAGAGAATTAAACACCGTTGACTTAGGGCTTTCCTTGTGGAGGGTTTTTGTGAAGACGATTGAGAGGGCGCCTCTTTCCTTCTCCTTCTGCAACGCTGCAGCTGTTCTCATGACTCGTGTAACCTGGGTTAAGCATGTCAGGGCAGACCCAACCCTGGATGTATCAGGGAAGGTGGGGTGGGCTCCTCTTCTGAGTCTCAGCTGCCCTGAGGGAAAGATTGGAGAGGTTCCACTTCCCTCGCCTCCCCTCCTTCCTTATTTCTTTTCTCCCTTCCTTCCTTCCTTCCTTCCTTCCTTCCTTCCTTCCTTCCTTTCTCCTTTCTTCTTCCCTCCCTCACTTCTTCCTTCCTTCCTCCCTCCCTCCTTCTTTCTTTCCTCCCTCACTTCTCCTTCCTTCCTTCCTTCTTCCCTCCCTTTTCTCCTTCCTTCCTTCCTTCCTTCCTTCCTCCGTCCCTCCCTCCCTCCTTCCTTCTTCTCTCCCTCTCTTCTCCTTCCTTCCTTCTTCCATCCCTCTCTTCTCCTTCCTTCCTTCCTCCCTCCCTCCTTCCTTCTTCCCTCCCTCACTTCTCCTTCCTTCCTTCCTTCTTCCATCCCTCTCTTCTCCTTCCTTCTTTCCTCTTTCTTCCTTCCTTCCTTCCCTCTTCCGTCTCCCTTTTGCTTTGCTTTCCTTCAACCCTTCCCCCTCTTTTCCTTCCTTCCTTCCTTCTTTCCTTCCTTCCTCTTTCTCCCTTTCCCTTTCTCCTCCCCTTCCCTGTTCAGCAGACAGCTAAGTGGCTGCTGCTTGGTGAGGAAGGGAGCAAGGGATTGCCAGACTGGCTGGGAAACTGTCACAAAAGCTTGAGCTTGGGACCTCAGCAGCTCAGAAGCAGCCACCACTTTCCCAAACTGCATTCCTTCGGGAGTCATGGGTCCCAGATTTTGGATGCCATTCCGCAAGTTAGCCCATTCGAGGTTCCTTGGTTCAAATATTGCTCCCCGATCGGTTCCTTTGTGGCTATAGCAGATGGCGAGGATCCAGCTCAGGGGGTCCTGAAGCTCGGCCACTTGTGGACTTCAGCTTCCAGAATTTCCCAGCCAGCCATGCTGGCTGGGGAATTCTGGGAGTTGAAGTCCACCAGGCTTAAAGTGGCCAAGTTCGAGGACCCCTGATCCAGTTCCTCTATCAGCTGCGTTCCTTGAAACCCCCCCCCCAAAAAAATGAGCTCTCTTTGCTCACTGCATTCTGTGGGGTGAAGCCAGCCCAGAAGTGCCTCTTTTTTTTCTCCCCACCCTTCCTTTTCCTTTTCACTTTTTTTCCCCCCCAAAATTGCTCCGGACCCCCTTTGGACAAGCCCTCTTTTGCAGAACACAAACAGGGACCAGAGCAGCAGGAGGCAGCCGTTCAACAGGTTCAGCAGGCCCCTAGCAAGATAAAGAGAGGGAGAAGCTCTACCTGTTGAACATCAGCTTTCTGCTGAGCCAGGGAGAGAGGCCCTGATCTAATGGGGAGGGTAGGTGTGGGTGGGGTGGGGTGGGGGCACGAAGCCCTGGTGGGGAGGGGGCGGCTTCTCTGATCCAGCATCTGGTCTCCTCCATCTGGTCTTTATTAAAAGTCTCTGCAAAATACACATTCCAGAGTTTAACCCTTGCCGTGCCAGGGGTGGGCAAAACCGCAGCCCATCACCCTTTTCCTTCCCATGCTCCCCTTTTTCAAAAAAAAACCTTGTTTTTTTAAAAAAAAAATCCAGGGAAAAAAAACCAACCCCTTTTTGGGGAGCCTTCTCCTCTATCCCTTCCCCCCCCCAACACACACACCAGATCTATACCTCCCCAGTCAAATCTGGGAAGGAGTGGGAGTGGGAGAGAGAAATAGGAGGGAAGGCAAAATTTGTGATAAAGAGGGGGGGGTGTTGTTGTTTTTTTAAAGGGGGAGGGAACGATGCAGGATTGCTAAGGGAAAGGGGAGTGACGTGCCCCTTCCTCTTAAAACTCTTTTGTCCCTTTTGAAATTGGAGGGGTGGGGGGGGTGGAGAAAACCAGAAGGGTCTGGATCTTGCCCCCCCCAATTCTCACAGCACCCCCAAATGAAGCTCCGTTCTTCTCCGTGGAGAGCCTGCCGATTTTTCTCACGGATTTCCTGAGATCTTTCCCAGTCCTCTCCTTCCCAACCTCCTGCAAAGGGTTAACAATTGTGGGATTTAATGCGGGGGGGGGGAGTTAGAAGCCCCAGCATCAATTTAGAGGTCCCCCCCCCCCCGCCACCGCCACCGGCAGCCCAAGGGGGCTGGACTGAGCCTGGCAGAGTCAGGAAACACTGAAATTTAAGACAATTGTGACTTTCTTTTCGCTTTTTTTTCTTTTTTCTTAGAGAGGTGCAAACACAGGCCAGATGGTGAGTGTCTGTCGGATAGTGGGAGCTCAGAAAAAGGGGTTAGTTTGCTAACCAGGGTCAGAGACTCGTGCAAGCTGAAAATGTCAGGTATCCTGGCTGGGGGAAAAGAAGCAGAAACTTTGTGCTTTTCAGATCAGGAAAAAGTGCAGAAAATTCACGCATTCGGGCTGTGAGCGACGCATAAAATGCAAGGTGCAGGTAAATCCTCAACTTAAGACGGCAACGGAGCCCCAAATTTCCTGCTGCTGAGTGAGACATTTGTTGAGCTTAGCCCCAGCTTTCTTGCCACAGTTGAATCATGGTTGTGTTGTGAAGTTATGGACTTCCCCCTATGGCTTTGCTGGTCAGAAGGTCGCAAAAGGGGATCACACGACCACACACACACACCCTGGACACAGCGACCGTCATAAATATGAGCCAGTTGCCAAGGGCCTGAATTTTGATCATGTGACCATGGGGAGGCTGTAACAGTTGAGAGAGGGGGGGAAAAACAGTCACAAGCCACTGTTTTCAGGGACAAACTTTCAAACAGTTGCTAAAATGAGGACCCAGATTGTTGGGGCAATTAAGCTGACTTTGTAATAATGCCGCTTGGGGTGTGTGTGAAAGCCCTAATAAGCAGGCACATACATAGAATGAAGGCTACTGCTAAGCTTGTAAGCCGCCCTGAGTCTTCGGAGAAGGGCAGGATATAAATGGAACTAAAATAAAAATAAAATAAATAAATAAAATAAATGAGCTGTTGTAAGGTGAGGATGACCTGTATTGCTGAGTATCCAGCTCTAAAAAGAAGCTATAGTTGGACACAAACTGCATGTCGGGGTGTGTGTGTGTGTGTGTGTGTGTGTGTGTGAGAGAGAGAGAGAGAGAGAGAAAGAGAGAAAGAGAGAAAGAAAGAGAAAGAGAGGTAAAAAGAGAGAGAAAGAAAGAGAGAGATAAAAAGAGAAAGACAAAGAAAGAAAGAGAGAGAAAGAGTGAGAGATAAAAAGAGAAAGAAAGAGAGATAAAAAGAGAAAGAGGGAGAAAGAGAAAGAAAGAGGTAAAAAGAAGGAGAAAGAAAGAAAGCAAGAGAGAAAGAGAGATAAAAAGAGAAAGAAAAAGAGAGAAAAAGAGAGAGAGAGAGAGAAAAAGAGAGAAAGAAAGAGAAAGAGATAAAAATAGAAAGAGAAAGAGAGAAAGAGACAAAAAGAGAGAGAGAAAGAGAGAGTGAGATAAAAAGAGAAAGAGAAAGAAAGAGAGAGAGAAAGAGTGAGAGATAAAAAGAGAAAGAGAGATAAAAAGAGAAAGAAAAAGAAAGAGAGAAAAAGAGAGAGAGAGAAAGAGAGAAAGAGAAAGAGATAAAAATAGAAAGAAAGAGAAAGAGAGAAAGAGACAAAAAGAGTGAGAAAGAGAGAGAAAGAATCATGTCTGACCGTCTGTGTCTGTATGTCTGGCTATTTGCGTTTCACAAATTTTCCTGGTACTCTTGAAGGCTTCACCCCTTGCACATCTTTGCACGCAAACACACCAACAAAAAAAGCCTGCTGTGAAACTTGCAGCTTTCCCCCACTTTCAAATTATGGGGCAGGGGCGTGTGTGTGTGTGGGGGGGGGGGGAATGTTTCGTAAGCCCTCCCCTCCCAGTCCTGATTTTGAAGGGAGTCAACCCTATAAACAATAAGAAACAGGAAACCACCAAAAGGGACAATTTAAATGTCCTTATTTACTGCCTTCCCAACCAGAGGAAGAAAAGATTTTGAAGATAGTAGGTATGTCAGCAGCTGGAAAGTTCTGGAAACAACCAGAATCTTCTAATTATCTTGAAATGAAAGGCTTGGCGAAGAGAGAAGACTTGCATTTTCGCTGTGCTTTTCCAACCCTTTCTGGGCCTGTATTCCTTTACTGCTCAGACCGCAGGCTTCACACACGATATCTTTCTATATCTCTCCCTTCCTGTCCTTTTTTCAAGAACTTTTTCCATGAACCTGTTATTAAGTTTTCCTGCTTTTACAGTACAACGAACCCTTTGGAATGCAACCCTACGGCTGCATTAAGAGAGGGATGGAATCACGATCACGTGACCTGTTAATGCCGCTTCACAAGGCCTTGGAAAAGGCCGCACTTGGAATGCTGCATCCAGTTTTGCTCCCCATATCGTAAAAAAGATGTTGAGAGTCTAAGAAAGAGCGCAGAGAAGAGCAACAAAGAGTGGGAGCTAAAACTGGGAGCTAAAACTTACAAGGAACGGTTGCTGGAATTGGGGGTGTCTAGTTTAATGAACAGAGGGACGCGGTGGCTCAGTGGGTTAGGACGCTGAGCTTGTCGATCGGAAGGTCGGCAGTTTGGCGGGTCGAATCCCGAGTGCCGCGTAACAGAGCGAGCGCCTGTTACTCGTCCCGGCTTCTGCCAACCTAGAAGTTCGAAAGCACGTAAAAATGCAAGTAGAACAATAGGGACCACTATGGTGGGAAGGTAACAGCGTTCCGTGCGCCTTTGGCGTCTAGTCATGCCGGCCACATGACCACGGAGACGTCCTTGGACAAGCGCTGGCTCTTCGGCTTTGAAACGGAGATGAGCACCGGCCCCTAGAGTCGGAAACGACTAGCACGCGTGTGCGGGGGAACCTTTACCTTTACCTTAGTTTAATGAAGAGAAGGACCAGGGAGGACATGATAGCAGTGCTCCATTATTTGAGGGGGTTGGCCCAAAGAAGAGGGAGTCAAGCTCTTCTCCAAAGCACCAGAGGGCAGGACAAGAAACAATGATTGAAAACTGATCAGAGAGAGAAGCAACCTGGAATTAAGGAGAAACTTCCTAACAGTGAAGACAATTAACCAGTGGAACAGCTTGCCACCAGAAGTTGTGGGCGCTCCATCTCTGGAGGTTTTTAAGAAGAGACTGGACAATCACCTGTCTGAGATGGTATAGGTTCTCCTGCTTGAGCAGGGGGTTGGACTAGAAGACCTCCAAGGTCCCTTCCAGCTTCTATTCTTATTCTTATTATTCTTATTCTTATTATTTTCCAAAGCCCCTGAAGGCAGGACAAGAAGCAACGGATGAAGACTAATGAAGGAGAGAAGCAAAATACAACGAAGGAGGAAATTTCTGACAGAACAATTAATCAGTGGAACTGCCTGCCTCCAGAAGTTGTGGATGCTCCATCTTATGAAGAGATTGGACAACCATTTGTCTGGAATGGCATAGGTGCCATAAGGTCTCCTGCCTGAGCAGGGGGTTGGACTAGAAGACCTCCAAGCTCCCTTCCAACTCTGATAAGGTTCTACGTTCTACTTGTTCTACATTCTCTGCAAACCACAGGCTTTTAAAAAAACTTTAAACTGCACCCTTCAGGCTGCTTTTAGCGTTCCTGTCTAGGTGGCTAGTCCTCAAGACTCTCAGAACCACTTTTTTTCTCTTTCCCAACCCTGCCTTGTGGGAACTGAAGCGATTTTGTCTTCTTAATCCAATTGGCACTTCCTTCTTTAAATGGGAGGGGAGGGGCGCGGAGGTCGTAAAATGTCTATCTGGGAATGATGGGAGGCACCATTTAACCTTTTCAAGCTAAAAAAAAAGGCAGTCGTTCGAATTCACTTAATCGTATTCCTTGCCCCTTTTATCACCACCACCCCCCCCCCCGCTTTCTCACCCAACAAAAGCACACACATTTTGTATTTCTTCCGCCCGTTTCCCCCCCCCCTTCTTCTTTTTGATTTTTTTTTAACTTCCAGCCCGTTAGAAAATCCAGTCCTTTTATTTGACACGCAAAACACACGCACACAATATTCGGGGGTGGGGGGGTTCTGGGTGTTTTTTTTTTTTTTGCTTCGGCCAGGAATCTTCCGCCCCCGCCAAGAAGACCACATGAGCGGTCAAAGTCAACGACCGTCACCCCCACACCACAGATCCAGAGGGGTCCTTGCCCCCCACCAGCACCCCGTTTTCCAACGGGGCAAACCGGCCCCGCCTTCTGCGCGGCCCCCACCCCACCCCTGGACAGCGCCAGGCTGGTCATTCCCAGATGCCTGGTCCCCGAAGGATCCCCACCCTCTCTTTCCTCCACAGATTGAAGTGGGGAGGGGGGGGGCGTGAAAAGCCTTCCAGCTTTAGCCCCTTTAGCCCCCCCACCCCCGTTTCGGAAGGCCCCCTTCGGCAGCCGACGCAAACGCCATCAAGTGTATTTTACGGGGCTGTGTCCCACGAGAGGTTTTTGATTTTTTTTAAAGTTTTTAACGTGTCTCCCCCCACCCCTCCCCAAGTTCGGAGTAGGAAAAGTCACCCTGAGCTGTGCGGATCCTTGGCCTGACTCCAGATGAAAAAAAGAGCTGGCCGCGGAGGAGCTGGGGGGTGGGTGGGGGGGAAAGGAGGGGTCCGGTTTCTTCGGAAGCCACGAGGACTAGAAACTTTTAACTCTCCTGGTTGGCGGAACGAAGAGCCAGCGCTGGGCAGAGGTGGGGACACACACACACACACACCCCACCCCGCCTGCCGTGGCACACGAATTAGTCTCAGCTTTCAACCACTGCTTGGCGAAACATCAACTCCTTCCCCCCCCCCGTCAAGAAAGTCGCTGCCCGCTTTGGATTAAGCCCCTCCAGGCCTCCAGCAGCCTCGGGTGGCAAGGCAGAGGGGTGCCAAGTTGCAGTGGGAAGGGGCTTCTGTGCCCCCCCCACACCTATGCCAAAAAAGAGGGGGGGAAAGGTCTTTTTACTCCAGCAACCAAGTTCCGAGTCGTTTTGGGGGGGGGTGTTTGCCTGGGAGAAGGGGTGGGGAACCCCAGCCTTGGGCGCCCCTCCAGCTGGGTCTCTGCATCCTGGCAGGCTGTCCCAGACGTAGCCCGAAGGGAGGGGATCCTCCGTGGCTTTGGCCCCGCTGGTGAGCATGGGGGGGGGGGTCTTTTCTGTTCTGTGCACCGGCTACGGAGCAGGGCCATCGCACACACACCCCCTCCCGTTCCCCCGGGGGCTGGCCCGTGGTTCAGACACTGGTTCGGCAAGTGGCCGGTTGGCAAGGCCGGGAGGAGACGGGCGGGGCCGATTTTTCCGACGTGCTGATCACCCACCGGTAACACTGAGTGACGCTTCGGCTTTTGGCCCGGGCTCCGCAGCGGGTACAGTAAACGATGCCCAGGGCCAGCATGACCACCAGGAAGACGGAGATGGGCACCAGCAAGGCCACCAGGAGCCAGCGGTCGTCCCTCTTCTGCCACCCTTCTTCCTCCTCCTCCTCCTCCTCCTCGGAAGCCGGGCCGGGGGTGGCCAAGGTGGGGAGGGGCGCCCTGACTCCCTCAACCACCGGCTCCATCTTCTCCTCCGAGGGAGCCGACGCTCCGGGGGATGGCGACGGAGGCGGCGGGCTGGTCCGAGACTCCCCCGTGGTCAGGAGAGGAGGAAGCTGGGAAGCGGCGGAGGTGGGATGGAGGACCTCGGGGCGACCCGGCGAGGACATCAAGCCGTGCTCCAAGGGAGAAGAGTCCCAGGCGCCGTCCAACTCGGGCGCCGGTGTGGCGGGCCTCGGAGGGGGAGGGAAAACCAGCCGGTCGGGCAGCGAGAAGAAGGAAGCGGCCGAATCCGAGGCGGCCGACGACGACGATCCGGCCTCCCCGTCGCGGAAGAGCGAGAAGCGGACCGGCGGGGCGCTGAGGTCGTCGTCCGCCTGCCGGGTGGTGAAGCGCACGTGGAATGGGTCGGCCCAGACTTCGGGCGGGGGGCCGTCGCGGCCGTCCGTCCCGTCCAGCGGGCTGCAGCTGATGCCGTCGGCCTCCAGGTCGAAGCCCTCGGTGCAATAGCATTCGAAGCCGCCCACGTAGTTCACGCACATCTGCTGGCACACGCCGGGGATCTGGCACTCGTCCGTGTCCACGCACTGGCCCGGCTCGTCCTCGGCGGGGCTGAAGCCCAGGTGGCAGCGGCAGAGGTAAGAGCCCTCGGTGTTCTCGCACTGGTGCTCGCACGGCGCCTCGGCGCACTCGTCCGAGTCCTCGCACTGGTGGCCGTCGGAAGCCAGCTCGTAGCCGGCCGGGCAACGGCAGCGGTAACCGTCGCCGCTCTCCGCCGCCTCCTCCTCCCCGTCCTCCTGAGCCACGCAGTCGAACTGGCAGGGCCGGTGGCGGCAGGGGTCGCGGGCCTCGCAGGAGTGGCCGTCGGAGAGCAGCACGTAGCCGGCGTGGCACTCGCAGGCGTAGCCCGAGCCCTCGTCCAGGCAGAGCTGCTGGCACCCGCCGTTGTCGCCCTCGCACCAGCTGGACGCCGACGCCGAGGCTGCCACCCCTGCCGAAGACGAGGCCGAGGCTCCCCCCGACGGCCCCGGGCCTCGCTCCCGACAGAGCGGCCCGCTCTTGGACCAGCCCAGCCGCCCGTCCTCCTTCTGCAGGCACAACAGGGACAAAGAGGCGCCGCCGGGGCAGCCCACCGATGCCACCGTCCCGAAGGGCACGAAGCGTGGCAGGGCCCCGACGGCAGCCAGAGCGGGCAGCGGCCCGAAGGGTGCGGCGTAGCTGAGGGTGGCCGCTTCCGCCTCCTCCAAGCCGGCGCACATGCCTCGGAAGGCGAAGCGGCAGAGGTAGCCGTCGACCGGGCCGGCGCAGGAGCCTTCCAACCACTGGAAATCGCGGTCGTCCAAAGCCACGCAGCGCGGCGCGGCGCAACCGGCTCCCGGGGCTCCCGGGGTGCCGACGGCTGCGCCGGCCCTCGCCCAGTTGCTGTAGGCCGTCTCCTGCTCGCCGGTAACCCAGCTGAAGCCTCGCAAGGGCCGCTGCGGGAAGCACTGGCGCGGCTGGCGCTGCAGCCCGATCCAGAAGAGACGGGGCGGGCCGGGCTGGCGGCTGCCGGCCAGCAGCTGGCTGACCTGGGCCGCCTCTTCGGCTCGCTTCAGCGTGGCCAGGTTGCCCCCCAGCTCTCGGCAGGCGCGCCAGGCGTCGAGGAAGCTGCGCGGCTGGCTGTAGAGCGCGTAGCAGCCGTCGGGATCGCAGCTGGCTTCAGGATCCGGCCGGACGGGCAGCGGCAACAGCTGGAACAGCTGGAGCAGCAGCGGCAGCCCCAGCGGGCCGAGCGGCAGCCGCGGGGCCAGCATGATTGTGCTGCGCGCTGGGCCTCCGGCGCTCTGACAAACCCGCCGCGGCGGAGCCCCCCCACCCCCCCACCCACCCCTTCCCGGCCTTCTTCCCCCTCCCCGGACGGGGAGGAGGCGCTCGGCTTGCCCGATCCCCGCCTTCGGACCTTCTAGGGCGCGGATCTGAACTGCTGCCACGAAGGGAGGAAGGGAGGGAGGGGAAAGGGGGAGGGAGGAAACGGGGGGGGGGCAGCCAGCCGGCGCTGGAGAAAAGGGAAGGGAAAGGCAAGCGGAGAAGGGTCCGTCCGCCGCCCCCTCCCCAACTTGCGGGGCGTCGGGCGAGGGGAAGCGGCTGCAGTGCCTTTTTTTTCTGATCTAACCGCTAGACCGCACTGTCGCTCGGAGTTGGAGGGCCTTTCAGGCTTCCAGCCTCTAATTTCAGTCCCTGCCATCCGAGGCCAGGAGAAGTTTTTAAGAAGAGACTGCACAGCCATTTGTCTGAAATGGTATAGGGTTTCCTGCCTTAGCAGGGGGTTGGACTAGATGACCTCCAAGGTCCCTTCCAACTTCTTCTTCTTCTTCTTCTTCTTCTTCTTCTTCTTCTTCTTCTTCTTCTTATTATTATTATTATTATTATTATTATTATTATTATTATTATTATTATTATTATTATTATTATTATTATTATTATTATTATTATTATTATTATCATCTTCACAAGATAAAAGAGGAAGGGTGTGTGTATTTGTGTGTCCTGGCTGGGCTTCCAAGACTAAAGTTGAGGGGCTGCCACAGAGAAGAGAGAGGGGGAGGGGTGTTCCACCTATTCTCCAAAGCCCCTGAAGGCGGGACAAGAAGCAACGGGTGGAAACCGATCGAGGAGAGAAGTAAGCTGGAACTAAGGAGGAATTTCCTGAGGACAATTAACCAGGGGAACAGCTTGCCACCGGAAATTGTGGGTCTGCTCCATCACTGAAGGCTTTTAAGTGGAGACCAGACAGCCATTTGTCTGAAATCTTACAGGGGTCTCCGGTTTGAGAGCGGGTGTGTGTGTGTGTGTGTGGACTAGATGACCTCCAAGGTCCCATCCAACTTCCTTATTCTATGTTTTGGGTGGAGGTTACTGTACCCGGAGAAGTTAAGAAGAGCTGGAGGTTTGTTTGTGTGTGGGAGGGGGAGCATCAGCTTGAGACCCTTGGGAAGCAGTAAACCCTGGTTAGCAGGGCAGCTGAGTTGAAGTGTGTTAAAGGTAAAGGTAAAGGTTCCCCCGCACATGTGTGCTAGTCGTTTCCGACTCTAGGGGCCGGTGCTCATCTCCGGTGCTCATCTCCGTTTCAAAGCCGAAGAGCCAGCGCTTGTCTGTGGACATCTCCGTGGTCATGTGGCCGGCATGACTGTGTGCCAAAGGCGCACAGAACGCTGTTACCTTCCCACCGTAGTGGTCCCTATTTTTCTACTTGCATTGTTACGTGCTTTCGAACTGCTAGGTTGGCAGAAGCTGGGATGAGTAACAGGCGCTCACTCTGTTACGCGGCACTCGGGATTCGACCCGCCAAACTGCCGACCTTCTGATCGACAAGCTCAGCGTCCTAACCCACTGAGCCACCGCGTCCCTATGTGAAGTGTGTTACTGAGCTGCAAAGAAGCCAAGCGGTTGCCTTCAAACCACAATTGGCAAAATCTGGGAGTGGTACAAGGTCGCCTGTCTGGAGGGCGTCTGTTGCAGAAGGAAGCTGTAAGCAAAAACTCTTGCCCATCCCAGACAAGATGGTTAAAAACAATTGCTGGCAGGGGGGGGCAAGGGGAGAGACATTATTTGGGAATGCATTGTGGCTTAACCTACTAGTCCCCACCCCCCACCCCGTCATACCCCTGGTTGAATTCCAGCAGTTAAGATTCCCAGCTGTAATGCAAAGCTGGATTTGCCTGCTGCCTTTGGGGGTGGCTATAAAGATAATAGGATAATAAATCAGGGTTTCTGAATCTGGGCGACATTAAGATGGGTGGACTTCATCTCCCAGAATTGCCTGGCAAAGTATGCTTGCCCGGGGATTCTAGGAGTTGAAGTCCATGTATCTTAAAGCATGCTGGCTGGGGGATTCTGAGAGTTGAAGTCCACCCAGTGTTAAAGCATGCTGGCTGGGGGATTCTGGGAGTTGAAGTCCGTCCAGCTTAAAGCATGCTGGCTGGGGGATGCTGGGAGTTGAAGTCCACCCATCTTAAAATATGCTGGCTGGGGGATTCTGGGAGTTGAAGTCCACCCAATGTTAAAGCATGCTGGCTGGGGGATTCTGGGAGTTGGAAGTCCACCCAATGTTAAAGCATGCTGGCTGGGGGATTCTGGGAGTTGAACTTCCTGCATCTTAAAAGTTGTCAAGTTGTCCTGGGAAACAGGAAACCTTTACAGACCTGACTTTGCGCTAAGCTGTGTTTGCATGCCTCCCCTGCCAGAATTCCTCTGCTACAAGCTACCAGCATCTGCCAAGGATTCCACTTTCACAAACTCCATCTGCTCTGCTTGTTAACTGGCTCAGGGGCCTAATATCGCGCATTCGTGCCATGTCTATCATACCTGGGCATCAGCTGGGAAATGACGGAAAAACCGGCGGAGAAAATGCACGTGATCAATCTGAAGAGTGAGCAACTCTTTTAACACCACACACACACACACACACACACACGCTGTGCTTTGCAGTTTGCTTTGGCACGCTCTGAATTCAATCTCAAGCCAGTAACCCCGTCGTGCATCCAAAGCCCATTCTGCATAGGTAAAATCAAAGCATCTCTGGCACGGAATGTGGAGATTCGGAGACACGTCCGTCTATTTTTTTTGGCAAGGGGGAAATTGGTTTGGGTCTCTGCCCAACAGACTACATTTCACTTGGATGAAACCGCACCACACCATCACCAGGGCCTGCAGCAGGATGGGTGGGCCAGCCCAGAGAGAGCAAGGAATTAAGCAACAATGCTTTTTCCATCCTAAAACACCCCTCTAATTTCAGGGTAATTAATCCAGGATTAAGTTGGGCTGGGAAACCATCTCTCTCTTGATCTCCTGGAGGAAAATCCGGGCTGTGTTTTACTGCCAGGTTTTCCTAAACTTTTATGCCCAGCTTGTCATGATAAGATAATGCCTTCTCCATCCTGTTTAATGTTGTTGTTGCTGTGTTTTTTTGTTGTTGTTGTTTTTTAAATGCCACGGGTGTCAAAGAAGGGCCAGGGGGGGGGAGAAAGAAACGCAGTGACTCAGAGAAATTGGAAAGGGTTTTTCTAGCTCACTGGAGATGAAGTAGAAAAACAGAAGCCCCTTTTGCCGGAAGATGATTTTATTTCTTTATTTTTCTTTTACATCATCGTAAAGTTGAGTTTTTGCACAGCGTGACCAGGAACCGCTGCTGACCAGATGTAGCTCAGCTACTGCATTTAATCACAGTCTGTAAAATCTGAAGGCGATAAGAGGCAAACCGGTTGGAAAGCTGATGCCTTAAAATGCAAAATGGAGACTCAAGAAGGCAGGACGGGAAGCAACGGAGGGAAATTAACCAAAGAGAGAAGCAACCTGGAACTAAGGAGAAACTTCCTGACAGTGAGGACAATTCACCAGTGGAACAACCTGACTCCAGAAGCGGTGAATGCTCCAACTCTGGAAGTTTTAAAGAAGAGACTGGACAGCCATTTGTCTGGGATGGTATAGGGTCTTCTGTTTGAGCAGGGGGTTGGACTAGATGACCTTCAAGGTCCCTTCCAGCCCTAGGATAACTAACAGAGCTGGAAGGTCTTCCAGCTAGGTTCAATGGGATGAAGCTGGCGCGGTTCACGCGGCATGCTTGAGGCTCCTTACAGAAAGACCTAGCAGAATCAGAATCAGAATAGAATGTTGTGATTCAGGGTCAGCCTGTGGGTTCGGCAGTTGGGTCGGACAACTCAGAGGAGGAGGGGGGTGTTGAAGACCTTGCTGAGGGGGTTGAAGATCTTGCTGATGATAGCCCTCAGGCAGCCCCCTCCCACTTGGTCACCATGGAGACCCAGCTGTGTGAGCCTGACAGTGTGGATGATGATGACCCACAGCTGGCCCTGTTCAAGGACGCCCGACGCAGGAGGCAGTCAATCAGGAGTAAACAGAGGAAGGCAATGGGGCTTCTCGGAAGGAGGCAGAGAGAAGCCACGCCCTGAACTCTTTATAAAGGGAATGTGTGGGGAGGGCTGGTTTGCTGAAAGCAACCGCTCAGATAGTGTTTCAAAGCTCCTGTATCTTGGTTGTGTCTTGTTTGTTTTTGTAGTAATAAATTTGGCAGACGTTAATCCAGCCTCTTGCCGTTTGTAAAGGGGTTGTCTTTTCTGCAGGGCCGGTAGCAGGCTGGTACAGAACATAGAAGCTGGAAGGGACCTTGGAGGTCTTCTAGTCCAGCCCCCTGCTCAAGCAGGAAACCCTATACCATTTCAGACAAGGGGTTTGTCCATTCTCTTCTTAAAAACCTGTAGTGTTTTTAAGACTTCTGGAGAGAAGTCCTTCCACTGGTTCATTGTTCTCACTGTCAGGAAATGTCTCCTTAGTTCTAGGTTGCTTCTCTCCTTGATTTTTTTCTCTTCCTAATAGCAATAGCACTTAGACTTATACATTGCTTCACAGTGCTTTACAGCCCTCTCTAAGCAGCTTACAAAGTCAGAATATTGCCCCCAACAATCACGGTCCTCATTCTACTGACCTCCGAAGGACGGCGTTCTAATCTTAAGCAGCGTTTCTCCACTTCTGGGCTGTCCCATCACTGGAGGTTTTTACGAAGAGTTTGGACAGCCATTTGTCTGGGAATGGTCTTCCTGCTTGAGCAAGGGGCTGGACTAGAAGACCTCCAAGGTCCCTTTCCAGCCCTCTTCTGATTCTGATTCCTCTAAGGTGCCTCAGGCAGGCTGTGTGACCCCTGGCAGCTTCGTCCCGTTGAATCTAGCTGAAAGACTGGCGGGCAGAGAGTGGAAATTTGGGGAAGGGGCCGAGAGGGCCCTGTCAACGCACGGAGGAAATAAATGGAATTCCTTTAGCATGGGAAGACCCGCTCCCTCCCTCTGTGTGTGTGCGCACGTGTGCGTGTGCGCGCGTGTGCGTGTGCAAGCATTCAAATGTGCATTTCAGAAAGCCCGGCTGGGTTCAAACCGATTCATGGAAGAACACGGCTTTGCCATGGAGAAGATTCACGAAGCCTTCATTCGGGCCTCCGCCCGTCCCTTTTTCTTTGTTCGACTGGCTTTGCGGCTTCGCCTATATTTTATATGCCCCAGAGAGAGCCCGTTGCTGCTCCCTCCAGAGAGGCCTACTTGAATATTTCTATTTATTTCTTTGTCGAGCTTCAAAAGCCGTCCAAGTTTACAGTGGCTGAGCTGCGTACGGTCTTTTAAAACAACAGAACGCTCCAGAGGCTGAGAGAGCCATAGATATGTGGCCTCAACACCCTCCCATTTTCCCAAAGGAGAAAACACTCCTAAAGTGGGGGTCTGGGGGGTGGGGAGAAGAGCCAACTCTACAAAGGACAGCCTTCTGGAACAGCCACCCTCCCTCCGAGATTTGAGCAGGTAGGGGCAATCCCAGCGGGCATGGGAGCTGTTCAGGGAACTGCAATGCAGTAGGGCATCTCTCCTGGATTCAGTCAATGGGACCCGAAGCATGCCAAATCTTTTTTTCTTTTCTTTTCTTTTCTCTTTCCTTCCTTCCTTCCTTTCACCATCTCCTGGTGATTGTCCCAAAGTCACCCAGCTGGCTTTCATGCCTAAGGCCAGACTAGAACTCACCATCTCCTGGCGATTGGCCCAAAGTCACCCAGCTGGCTTTCATGCCTAAGGCCGGACTAGAACTCACCGTCTCCTGGTGATTGGCCCAAAGTCACCCAGCCAGTTTTCATGCCTAAGGCGACACTAGAACTCACCGTCTCCTGGCGATTGGCCCAAAGTCACCCAGCCAGTTTTCATGCCTAAGGCGACACTAGAACTCACCGTCTCCTGGTGATTGGCCCAAAGTCACCCAGCCAGTTTTCATGCCTAAGGCGACACTAGAACTCACCGTCTCCTGGCGATTGGCCCAAAGTCACCCAGCCGGTTTTCATGCCTGAGACGAGACTAGAACTCACCGTCTCCTGGCGATTGGCCCAAAGTCACCCAGCCGGTTTTCATGCCTGAGGCGAGACTAGAACTCACTGTCTCCTGGCGATTGGCCCAAAGTCAGCCAGCAGACTTTCATGCCTGAGGCAGGACTGGAACTCACCGTCTCCTGGCGATTGGCCCAAAGTCACCCAGCTGGCTTTCATGCCTAAGGCCGGACTGGAACTCACCATCTCCTGGCGATTGGCCCAGGGTCACCCAGCCAGTTTTCATGCCTGAGGCGGGACTAGAACTCACCGTCTCCTGCTCACCCCACCCCCACCCTCCTTCCAAAGCAGACAGATTTAATCAGCCTGCTGTTTCGTTCATTGCTACCTCTGGAGCGTGTTTTGACAACCTGCCATCTTAGGCTGCGCATATCTTAAACTAAACAAGTCATTGGCTGTGAAATCACCCAAGTGAGAATAAATTCTTTTGCCGACGGGAAAAAAGAAAGAAAATTTAAGGGACTTTCATGCCGATCGGCTGAGCATTCTGTCACGTCTTGGGGCTCGGTTGGAAGAACCTCCCTGCGTTGCTGCCAGCCAGTTTCGGCTTGGTTCTTTGGACCACCAAGCCCATAAGCCTCTAATCAGGAAGGAGACTTGGAAGTCAAAAATATTGCCAAACGGTCAATCCCTGGGTTGGCTGGCTGCAGCTTTCTTTGGGAAGTCCAAGGATGGTGTGAATGAGTTGAGTGTTGCCCATCTGTTGCGATCTGTGTCCTAGGTTTCGATCGAAGTCCCTGGGCCAAGACAGGATAGGACAGGCTGGCGGGAGGGCCGAAACGACCAATATTGCAAGATTATATTTCAATGGTTTCCTTTAGGAAAGGATGTTTGTAGGTCAGGGTTGAAATGAGGGGTCCTTCGTGCTCTCTGAGCTGGGTGGTTTTCTTGCAGACATTTCATCACCAAACTAGGCAACATCATCAGTGCTAGAAGGAAGGGGATTTGCTTATTTGAGCATTGATGATGTTACCTAGTTGGGTCATGAAATGTCTGCAAGAAAACTACCAAGCTCAGAAAGCACCAAGGTGCCCAGAGCCATTGTCGTCGTCGTCGTCCTCCTCCTCCTCCTCCTCCTCCCCTCCCTTCTAGCACTGATGATGTTAGCTAGTTGGGTCATGAAACATCTGCAAGGAAACCACCCAGCTCAGAGAGCACCAAGGACCCCACATTTCTTCTCTTTCTCTCTTTCTCTTTCTCCTCCTTTTCCTCCACTCCTCCACTCCACAAACCCTCCTCCCTTCTAGCACTGATGATATTACCTAGCTGGGTTATGAAATGTCTCTGCAAGAAAACCAAGCTTAGACAACTAGAGACCTCCACAGCCACCAACTCTGTTACATAACTATGATATTCTGCTGTTTTATTTATTTTATTTTATTTATTAATCCCATTTATATCCCGCCCTTCTCCGAAGACTCAGGGCGGCTTACAATTTTAAAGCACAAATCAATGCCTTCATTCTATGTATAAAAAGGTAAAGGGTAAAGGTTCCCCCGCACGTGCGTGCTAGTCGTTTCCGACTCTAGGGGACGGTGCTCATCTCCGTTTCAAAGCCGAAGAGCCAGCGCTTGTTCGAGGAGGTCTCCGTGGTCATGTGGCCGGCATGACTAGACGCCAAAGGCGCACAGAATGCTGTTACCTTCCCACCGGAGTGGTCCCTATTTTTCTACTTGCATTTTTACGTGCTTTCGAACTGCTAGGTTGGCAGAAGCTGGGACGAGTAACAGGCGCTCACTCTGTTACGCGGCACTCGGGATTCGACCCGCCAAACTGCCGACCTTCTGATCGACAAGCTCAGCGTCCTAACCCACTGAGCCACTGCGTCCCTTCATTCTATGTATATGCCTGCTTATTAGGGCTTTCGCCCGCCCCCCCCCCAGCGGCATTATTACAAAGTCAGCTTATTGCCCCCAACAATCTGGGTCCTTGGCTAGAGTCAAAAAGCAAAGAAACCATGCTCCCTTCCCAAAGCTGTGGATCACACTCCCCATATGCCGCAGCTAGAGAGAGATAGGCCCTGGAGTCCAGCCCAGCTGGATTGCAACAAAACTTTGGCAACAGCCAGACTGCTTGGAAAGATGGCTGATAATTTGCCAACCATTTGGGGGGAACACTCCAACATCACAGTCCATTAATTTTGCCGGGAGTGTGTTTTGTCTTTTGTTTTTCCCCTCCATTTTTGCTCTCTGACTTCAAAGCTGCTGCATGAAGTTGCTCCTTCCCTTTTGACGTGGCTGGTCAGGTTTTTCCGCTCGCGCACTGGGGCTTATTTTGAACAGCTCGTTTCTTTTAAAGGAAAAAAAAAATCATAATATCATTCTAATAAGACAGCCTCCTGCACCTTTGGGACAGGGTGGGATGGAGAGAGAAAGAAACAGTTTGTCCTTTCAAGATTTGTGGCTTCACATCGGGGCAAAGATCCGGCCCGTTTGGGCCATGGAGCATCACCCTGGACGGAGGAGCGTGTGCGGGAAACTTCCATGAATAAGCAGAATAGCATCGCAGAAGTCCCTTAGCAGCAGGCCCAAACGATGAGGTTATATCGAAAAAAAGTCCTGGCACGGAGAATCACATGCAGTTTGTCTCTTCTCAGTGTTCATCGCAACTTCGGCTTGCACAGAATGCCGGATGGAGAGGGACTGTGATTTTTCTGCCCCCCCTTTCCCCCCCCCCGGCTGCTTTCCAGCATCCTGAAATTGGGTCGAAAGTTTTACAAGTTGGGAGTTTTCCCATCTGCCCAGGGTGGAGAAAGGAGAGAATGGAGGGGTGGCTGGTCCCACCCACCCCTTCAACTTCTTTTTAAAATGATCTAGATGAGGATCAATGTTAAAACATTAGTTAAGTAAATAGAAGCACTTGGCAACACAAGAGCTAGTTGGGCCACACTTGGAATATTGCGTCGAGTTTTGCTCACCATATTATAAAAAAAGATATGGAGACTCCGGAAAGAGTGCAGAGAAGAGCAACAAAAATGATCAGGGGGCTGGAGGCTAAAACGTATAAGGAACGGTTGCTGGAATTGGGTATGTCTAGTTTAATGAAGAAGGGACGCAGTGGCTCGGTGGGTTAGGATGCTGAGCTTGTTGATCAGAAGGTCAGCAGTTTGGCGGGTCAAATCCCAAGTGCCGCGGAACAGAGTGAGCGCCTGTGACTCGTCCCAGCTTCTGCCAACCTAGCAGTTCGAAAGCACGTAAAAACGCAAGTAGAAAAATAGGGACCACTCCGGTGGGAAGGTAACAGCGTTCCGTGCGCCTTTGGCGTCTTGTCATGCCAGCCACATGACCACGGAGACGTCCTCGGACAAGCGCTGGCTCTTCGGCTTTGAAACGGAGATGAGCACCGGCCCCTAGAGTCGGAAACGACTAGCACGCATGTGCGGGGGAACCTTTACCTATACCTAGTTTAATGAAAAGAAGGACCAGGGGTGACATGATAGCAGTGCTCCATTATTTGAGGGGCTGCCCCAAAGAGGAGGGGGTCAATTTATTTTCCAAAGCATCTGAAGGCAAGACAAGAAACTATGGATAGAATCTAATCAAGGAGATCAAAGCAACCTGGAATTAAGGAGAACGTTCCTGACAGTGAGAACAATTAACCAGGGGAACAGCTTGCCACCAGAAGTTGTGGGTGCTCCAACACTGGAGGTTTTCAAGAAGAGACTGGACTGCCACTTGTCTGGAATGGTATAGGTTGGACTAGAAGACCTCCAAGGTCCCTTTCAACTCTGTTATTCTATTCACTTGCAGCCATTAGAGGACGGTCTGATTTACACCCCACGTTTGCAATCCGGCTGGGTTCCCACAAGACGCTGATCCACGAGTCCCGAAATTTATTTTAATGAGTTCACCAATTTCTCACCACTTGTTAGCACTGAGCTTGGTCTGCAAATCTGCCGGTTAGCTGAGTTACTGGATAGTGGTCTTGAACTGAACAAGGGGCTGGACTGGATGAGCTTGAAGGACCCTCCCAACTCTGAGTAGAAAGAGTTTGTGTGGTTCACACAACAGGCTAGAAAGAGGGAGACCATGAGTTCTAGTCCCGCCTTAGGCATGAAAGCCAGCTGGGTGACTTTGGGCCAATCACCAGGAGACAGTGAGTTCTAGTCCCGCCTTAGACAAGAAAGCCAACTGGGTGACTTTGGGCCAATCGCCAGGAGACGGTGAGTTCTAGTCCCACCTTAGGCATGAAGGCCAGCTGGGTGACTTTGGGCCAATCGCCAGGAGACAGTGAGTTCTAGTCCTGCCTTAGGCATGAAAGCCAACTGGGTGACTTTGGGCCAATCACCAGGAGATGGTGAGTTCTAGTCCCGCCTTAGACAAGAAAGCCGGCTGGGTGACTTTGGGCCAATCGCCAGGAGACAGTGAGTTCTAGTCCCACCTTAGGCATGAAAGCCGGCTGGGTGATTTTGGGCCAATCGCCAGGAGACGGTGAGTTCTAGTCCCGCCTTAGACAAGAAAGCCAACTGGGTGACTTTGGGCCAATCGCCAGGAGACGGTGAGTTCTAGTCCCGCCTAGAAAACCAACTTGTTTATTTTGGGACAGTCCCTCTCTTTCAACCCAACCCACCTGGCAAGGCTGTTGTTGTGTGGAAAACGAGAGAAATGTATTGGATAATTTCACTAGCCTTGAATTATTTGTAGAAATAATAAAGGTGGGATACAAATCAATAAATAAATTCTCAGCCAGCCATGGACAGCCGGAAAAACAAAGAAATAAACTGTAAAATGACTACAGCAGCGTCAGGAATATGAGACGCGCTGATAGAATGGCTCATGCACAATGCAAGGTTGCGTGTATTATCCCCTTCTCTCGTTTTTTTGGCAAAGGCCGAGGGAAACGAGACTTTTACACACTGTTCCAGTGCAAAGTGGAAGCTGATTCTTCCTCTCAGAAAAATAAACACACTACATTCCTTCGGGGATTGTCAGGGCCGAGTTGCACACTCAAACATGGGACGTTTCCCAGTTCCATGCTGAAAAGAAGCTGCGGCAAGCCAGAAAAGTTACAGGACGCTCCGAACGAGTGGGCTGAAACTCCCAAAGGGCTTTTGAGAATGCAACCCCCCCCATTTCTTCCCCAACTCCATTTTTCCCTGGTACAAATCGTAGCACCCCATTGTTCATCTGGTTCTTCTCCAAGCAGCCCCCAGACTCATGAAAGAGAAAGGGGCGACTCAGAAGAGAATCCAAGGTTGGAAATATATATATGTATATATATATATGGGGGTGGAGGAGAGGGTTAGTGCTGGAAATTACAGAATTTTATTCCTGGATTTGTTTTTTTCAAAAAAGGGTTTAATGTGCCTCCCGGTGGCTGAAGAGGCAAATTGCATCTCACCTATTTTTGACCTGGTTTTATTTTGACTATTATTATTTTTTATGTATTTTTAAGTTAGGGGCTTAAAAATGGTGATCAAGTGAAAACCTTGGGGGGGAGGTCTTAGTTTATTGATTCGTGGGGAAGGGGGAATCGTGTGACCGAGCTTAGTCTTTGCTACCCGAAGGGATCCATCCCGTTGGAGGCCAAAGGCTAAAGCAGGAAGGCTTCCGCTGTTCTTAGCCACAGTAATGGAACGTCCATCTGCAGGAGAAGTCTATCTGTAAAGATACAATCACCAGGCACACGAAGACGCCTGCCATTAAATTCAGCTTCAATCGTTCAGAGCTGCAATGAAAATTCCCAGGGATAATTAAATGGCTGCAATGCGATATGGAAAATTCAAATTCTTTGCTCATATTCTGTAGCCTTCGCTAGAGGCAAGGGATGCCAAAGTCTTGACCCAGAATGGTTGGGTTTTTTCCCCCTCTTCCGGTTGAGTAAAATGTATTCAGGTTGGCTGGCATTAAGCTTTCTGCTAACCTCTGAGTTTTAACCATGGATTACTGACAAAGCCAGCATTATCAGGAGTTCCA